>NC_133327.1:662204092-662504092 GCF_042186555.1 Aquarana catesbeiana | reverse complement strand
CATGCCAGTAAAAGACGGCCCTGCATGGGAGATGCATGCAGGGCCAGGCTGGGAATAAAAACCAGCCCTGGAAATAATTTCATACCAGCCCCATAGCATTATTATACCAGCCCAACAGCATAGCATCATTATTTTCTTGTTGATAATATGGAAAACCATGCATTTTAAAGCACATTTGAGAGTATTTTACTCACCAGTGCCCATCAGCACAGCCTCATTGGTGCCCATCAAGCAGCCTCACCAGTGCCCATCAATGCAGCCTGATCAGTGCCCAGCAATGCAGCCTCACCAGTGCCCATCAGCTCAGCCTCATCAGTGCCCATCAATGCAGCCTGATCAATACCCATTAATGCAGCCTCACCAGTGTCCATCAATGCAGCTTTACCAGTGCCCATCAATGCAGCCTGATCAGTGCCCATCAATGCAGACTCTCCAGTGCCCATCAATGCAGCCTGATCAGTGCCCATCAATGCAGACTCTCCAGTGCCCATCAATGCAGCCTCATCAGTGCCCATCAGCTCAGCCTCGTCAGTGCCCATCAGCTCAGCCTCACCAGTGTCCATCAATGCAGCCTGATCAGTGCCCATCAATGCAGCCTCGCCAGTGCCCATCAATGCAGCTTCACCGGTGCCCATCAATTCAGCCTCATAAGTGCCCATCAATGCAGCCTGATCAGTGCCCAATAATGCAGCCTCACCAGTGCCCATCAATTCAGCCTCACCAGTGCCCATCAATGCAGCCTCTCCAATGCCCATCAATGCAGCCTCACCAGTGTCCATCAGTTCAGCCTCATTAGTACCCATCAATGCAGCGTCATCAGTGCCCCTTAGTGCAGCCTGATCAGTGCCCCTCAATGCAGTCTCACCAGTGCCCATCAATGAAGCCTCACCAGTGCCCATCAATGCAGCATCACCAGTGCCCACCAATGCAGCCTGATCAGTGCCCATCAATGTAGCCTCACCAGTGCCCATCAATGCAGCCTGATCGGTGCCCATTAGCTAAGCCTCATAAGTAGGGATGGGCGAACGGTTCGGCCCGAGCACAAGTTCGGGCCAAACTTTCGTTGTTCGGGCGTTCGGCGAATAGCCGAACAAATGGGTCATTTGACTGTTTGTTCGCCCCCCCGAACCGACCACAATGCATTGTGGTGCTGAGCAGTGCATTGCAAGCCCTGATTGGTTGAAGAAGTGAAAGCTTCAGCCAATTAGGACACAGAGCACTGTCAGAGTTATGATTGGACACTGTCATCATGACTTTATCCAATCATGGCTCATTCCCACCCCACAGTATAAAAGTATTCTTTCAATGGCAGCCATTTTCAGTGTCATTTCGGCCTGGAGAGAGATAGAACAGGGCTCAGTTTGGTGCTATTAGTTAGTTAGTGTGCTATACTGTGCTATTTTGCTTCAATTGTCAGTGTAGAATATTAGTATAGTTTCAGTCTAGGAATAGTGTGAGTGTAGTGAGGAGGACCATCATTCAGCTTTGCATAGTGTGTAGCTAGAGTGGGGACAGCTCAGATAGTTTCACTGTAGTGTAGTGAGACCATGTCATTCATACATACATTAGTGTAGAGTAGGGACAGCTCAGATAGTTTCAGTGTAGTGTAGTGAGACCGTGTCAGTAATCTTGACATTAGTGTATAGCTAGAGTAGGGACAGTTCAGATAGTGTCAGTGTAGTAACGGTTGAACACTAAAAGGTGATAAATATAAGTGAAACCGATTCAATATATGTTGAAATTATTCAATCCAATAATAAAATAAATGAAAAGTGCTCGTGCTCTTGTGCCATGTAGAAATCGTAAAATAATCCAAACTCATACATATGCTAAAGTGCAGAAATGTAACAATTATCACACAAACTCAATGTATCAAGTCACGTGGTCCCCTGAAGAAGTCACGTGGTCGTGACGTCACGCGTAGGGACGGAATAGGCTTGCTTTCTACCTTCCCTTTCTCTGCTGAATGTCTTTGCGAGTTCGTGACTCGTAGGATACAATGCTGTAGAAAAAACTGCTTAATGTGAGTAATGTGAGTACCTTTGTGCATTTTATATGTGAATAAAGTGACCCTAAGAAAAACCTACTTCACTATTTGGGTACTCTGTCCTATATTTTACATACACTGGAGATGTGATATGGAGGAGGAGCTAGGAGTCGCAGTGCCCCAGGACCTCAATTAGGACCACAACCAGATATACCCAGCCCCCAATAGGACCCTGCAGAGCCAGCCAACTTGGATACAGAGACGTAGGAGAGACCCTGGACCCCGAGATCTTACATCTTATATGCGGTTGACCTAGCACCGCTAGGTAAGAGGCTATTACCCACACCAGTGCATGCTGCATGAAGAGGACACAGAGTGGTTCATTTGCATATCACCACCTCACTGTCATTTATCCTGCTGTGTTTGAGCACTGTTCCTCTGTGCACCATTGAGTAATTTTGTTTTAGACTGCACGGACTTTTTTAGATATTGGATTACTTATCAATTGATTTTGTAGGACACCAGCAATCTTTGGATTAATTATCTATTTATTTATTCACGTGATCACTTTAACTGCGTTTTGCACTGTTGCACTGGTCGCAACACCAGGATTAGGCAACCATGCGTTTTTTTGTTGAATATATTTGATACATTGAACTTATGTGATAATATTGTTACATTTCTGCACTTTAGCATATGTATGAGTTTGGATTATTTTACGATTTCTACATGGCACAAGAGCACGAGCACTTTTCATTTATTTTATTATTGGATTGAATAATTTCAACATATATTGAATCGGTTTCACTTATATTTATCACCTTTTAATTTATTTACATGGATTGTGTATAATCATTTATATTGACATCAATCATATTGACCAGTAGGGATCATATACATACAAATAAACAGAGACCTTTCGGATAGCGCAGCACCACCCCCCCCCCCACTTCTCTTTTTATATTTATTTTGGGCTTATGTCTGAGCCCTGTGTTCGGTGCATGCAGCTGCCCGGCGATATACGTCTTATACAGTTCTAAAAACCAGTTCTACATTTCGCACGATTGCTGTATCTTTTTTCCTTATCTGGTAGCGCAGGAATAGCCCCCGTTTTTATCTAACGGTTGAACACTGCCATTTGATTGTGTTACTGCCAGTTTAATGCCATTTACTTCAGTGTGTGTTACTGCCAGTTTAACGCCATAAAGTTTTGCATGTGTTACTGCCAGTTTAACGCCATATAGTTCTGTGTGTGTTAGTGCCAGTTTAATGCCATATAGTTCTGTGTGCGTTACTGCCAGTTTAACACCATATAGTTCTGTGTGCGTTACTGCCAGTTTAACGCCATATAGTTTTGCATGCGTTACTGCCAGTTTAACGCCATATAATTTTGCATGCATTACTGCCAGTTTAACGCCATATAGTTCTGTGTGCATTACTGCCAGTTTAACGCCATATCCTTTTGTGTGCATTACTGCCAGTTTAAAGCCATATAGTTTTGCGTGTGTTACTGCCAGTTTAAGGCCATATAGTTCTGTGAGTGTTACTGCCAGTTTAACGCCATATAGTTTTGTGCATTACTGTCAGTTTAACGCCATTTACTTCTGTATGCGTTACTGCCAGTTTAAAGCCATATAGTTTTGCGTGCATTACTGTCAGTTTAACACCATATAGTGCTGTGTTTGTTACTATCAGTTTAACGCCATATCATTTTGTATGCGTTACTGCCAGTTTAACGCTATATCATTCTGTGTGCGTTACTGCCAGTTTAACGCCATATAGTTTTGTGTGCATCACTGCCAGTGTAACGCCATATAGGTCTGTACGTCACTGTACGTTTTTTGCGTGCGTTACTGCCAGTTTAACGCCATATCATTTTGTGTGCATTACTGTCAGTTTAACGCCATATCATTCTGTGTGTTACTGCCAGTTTAACGCCATATAGTTTTGTGTGCATTACTGCCAGTGTAACGCCATATAGTTCTGTACGTCACTGTACGTTTGGCGCATTATATTGCAGTATATTATAGTGTATCCGCAGAGTGTGTCTGTGTAGTGTGAGTACTCAAATTAAAGTGCACCAAACACCTCTTTACATTGATTAAAGTGCATCTACGTACAGATTTCAACTTCTTCTTTACATTTACTTATAAGCACCGCCCCCTCCATCCCAATAATGTCCGGTGGGACAACAAGGAGAGGCAGACGTTCCCTTGGCACTGTAAGGGGGCCAGCAACAAATGTGTCCACCGGCAAAGGTGGACATGGTGGTCACTCCTCAGGCAGGGCATCATTTTCTCTTTTTAGTTAGTTTGCCCGTGTTCTCCAGCCACAGCATGCAGAGGAAGTGGTGGACTGGCTTACTAAACCTTCCTCATCCTCCTCATCCTCTGTCACACAAGCAGAGACAAGTGGGCAGTCCCCTGCAGTTGCCAGATTGGATAAACCTGCCTCCTTGTCCACATCTATTCCAGCCATAGCCCCAACATCAGCCATTGACGAGTTATTTGGTGGGAAGGCACCACAGACACCCAAAGACCAATTTTTCTGCACCTGTTTGACAGGTGGATATCATTGCAATTTTTTACAGCAAGGCCAATTCTTGCTTTCATCAAGATTACCTCTATAGGGTTACGGTGGGAAGGCGCCACCGACACCCAAAGACCAATTTTTACGCACCTCTTACTTCTATCCAAAGTCAAAGTGACACCAGAATGTATCCAAAAAATCTATAATCTTGTTCCCAGTGTATTACATTGTGGCCTCATCATACACACACTGGCTCCTCAGATGTTGCTGAGCAAAATAAAGGCAGCAGGGAAAATTTCATTTTTTTGGCTTTATACATGCAATTATTGCTGCAGCAGATTCTAGACATGGTACAGATCTGCCACTTTACAGGTAGACTAAGGGGACCCCCCTGGCACTATATTGGAAGGATTTTTTTATTTGTATGCTTTCACTTTAAAAATCAAAAAATCACTGCTCATTTAAAAATGATGTTTTTTACAAACTTTTTTTTAATGATACATGTCCTCCAGGGCAGGACCCGGACCCCTAAAACCATTGTATGCCCAATTACTTGCATATCCACTTCAATACCAGGCACTTAGGCACCTTCCCACCCAAGCCAATTTTCAGCTTTCAGCGCTGTTGCAATTTGAATGACAATTGCACGGTCATACAACACTGTACCCAAACAAATTTTTTTATCATTTTGTTCCCACAAATAGAGCTTTCTTTTGGTGGTATTTGATCACCTCTGCGTTTTTTATTTTTTGCGCAACACATAAAAAAAGTTTCTCTTTGTTTCTGTTAAAAATTTTTGTAAATAAGTATGTTTTCTTCTTCAATGATGGGCACTGATATGGCTGCACTGACGGGCACTGATAAAGCGGCACTGATGGGCACCGATGAGGTGGCACCAATGAGGTGGCACTGATGAGGTGGCACTGACAGGCACTGATGATGGGCACTGATAGGCGGCACTGATGGACACTGATAGGTGGCACTGATGGGCATGGATAGGTGGCACTGGTATGCGGCACTAATGGGCACTCATAGGCGGCACTGATGGGCACTCATAGGCGGCACTGATGGGCACTTATGAGTGGCACTGATGGGTACTTATGGGTAGCACTGATAGGTGGCACAGATGGGCACTGATAGGTGGGCATGGATTGGCACTGATAGGTGGCACAGATGGACACTGATGGGTGGCACTGTTGACACTGATTGGTGGCACTGATGACATTGATGGGTGGCATTGCTGGGCATCACTGATTTATAATGGTGCCAGTCAGTGCCCATTTGTGGGCACTGATTGGCACAGATTGGGCACAGACTGGGCACATTGGGCACATGTGGATGGCCATGGGGTACATACCTGGCCATCCACATGTTGCCTGCTTCCCTGGTGGTCCTGGTGGCTTCCCTGGTGACCTAGTGTGGGCATCCGAGGGGGAGCTGCGCTGATAAACAATCAGCGCAGACCCCCCCTGTCAGGAGAGGCGCCGATCGGCTCTCCTCTACTCGCGTCTGTCAGACGCGAGTGAGGAAAAGACGATCAATGGCTTTTCCTATTGACATCGTGATCAGCCCTGATTGGACACGGCTGATGACGTGGTAAAGACTGACACACTGCACCACCGATCGCCGCGATGCACGCCCCCACGGGCGCGCGGCGGCTGTTATCCTGAAGGACGTCATATGACACCCATTCAGTATAACTGAACCACTGCCCCGGCCGTCAATCTGCTATAGGCCGGATGGGAAGTGGATATAAGCCTTCAAAATGGGCACTTTTGATTTTTGGCCCTTAGGGTCCTATTGACTTTAACGGGGTTCGTTATTCGGGTCCGAACTTTCGCAGTGTTTGGAAGTTCTGGTGCAAACCGAACAGGGGTCTGTTGGGCCCATCCCTAATGTCTACATTTTGGGAATTTTCTTTTACCAAAGACAAGTAGCAGAATACATTTTGCCCTAGACTTATGAAGAAATTATTATTTTTTTTTTTTAATTGTAGGTTTTATAGCAGAAAGTTAAAAATATTGTTTTTTTCCCCCCATCGGCTGGTCTTTTATAGCTTATATAATAAAAAATAAATTACCCAGTGGTGATAAAATACCACCAAAAGAAAGCTCTACAGTATTTGTGTAATTTTTAAAAAAATGTTTTATTCTTTATTTATTTATATAAATTTCATTCACGTACAGCGTCACATGACTGCGCAATTGTCAGTTAAAGTAGCGCAGTGCTGAATAGCAAAAAATGGCCTGGTCACAAAGGGGGGTAAAATCTTCCAGAGCTGAATTGGTTATAGTGCCACTAGTTAAAAAAAAATATTCTTAACTAAAAAAAAAAAAAAAATCCCTTCTATTGCTCTTAGCCTTCTGCAAAATTCCAAATTCCTTTTTGTCTGTCTGCTCTGACCTGAATCCTTGTTAGATGTGGCTGTGTTTGTTCTCCATAGTCCCACTTTATGTAGGAATGTAGCCGTCCTCTCTTGCTCCCTACTGAGATGGACTATGGGATTTGTAGTGAACATAGAGCAGTACACATGACCACAACTAACATGCACTGCTTGTTCCAAACAAACATAAGTGATGGGGAAAGAGAGAGGTTTGGAAGCTCACGGTGGATATCACAAGTAGACAGAAAGACACAATAAGAAACAATTTTATAAAAGAAGATTAAAGGGCCATTAAGTAGTGGATGTGTGTGGATTATTTTTGGACAATAAAGGTATTGTTTAGTGTCACTTTAACCTCTTCACGCCCGCGCTATAGCCAAAAGACGGCTACAGCACGGGCTAAAATTGCCAGGAGGGCGTCCATGTACGTAGGGTTGCCACCTTTTCTTCAAGCCAAACCCGAACACTTAAGCCGTGCACGGCAAAATTTTATTTTTAAGGGGGAACGCTGTGGACTCTGGTGTAAAGGGGAACTCTGATGTAAGGGGGTTTCTGCTCACCAAACCTCCCACTTACATCAGAGTCCGCAGGGTACCCCTTACATCTGAGTCCCCCTTACCTTAGTGTACCCACTCGCTTGGAGGCAGGAGATAGAAGGAGGGAGACATCAGGCACAGACATTGGATGGTGAGCTCACTCACCCGAGGATGGAGGCTAAGGCACCGACACCTTTCATCAATGATGTATCTGCCGGTTGCTGAGCTTCAAACTTCCAGCCCACACATCCTATTCTTGAGGCACAGAATGCCAAGGAATGGAGTGAAGGTGGGCAGACAGAGGGGTGGGGGCAAGAGGAGGAGGAGCAGATCAAGCCCTTTCTCCTCTACTGTCCGTGTATGGGGCCCATGGTTGACTTGGAGAGCCACAGTCCTTTCCTAATGTTGTGTCTGGGTTTCAGCTGGTCTGAAACCCGGACACACGATTCAAAACAGGTGGCAACCCTACATGTACGTCATGCGAGGCTCGCGCTGCCGGCGCGCCCCCTGCGGGGCGCAGGTGGCGCGCTCTGTGATCACTGAGTCCATGGGTCCCGATCCTGGCCCTTTACCACGTAATCAGCTGTCAGCCAATGACAGCTGATCACATGATGTAAACAGAAGCTGGTAATCGGCTTTAATTTTCACCCCACGCTGACAGCGCGAGGAGAAACAAATAAGATAATTTCCGGCTTGTTTAACCGGGACAAAGTTCCTACACCATGACAGTAGCCCATCAGTGCCACAAATCAATGCCCACCAGTGCCACCTACCAGTGCCCATTAGTACTGTTAAGTAGTGCCCACCGGTGCCACCTACCACTGCCCACCAGTACCATCTATCAGTGCCCACCAGTGCCACCTATCAGTGCCCATCAGTGCTTCCAATCAGTGCCCATCAGTGCCTCATCATCAGTTCCACCTATCAGTGCTGCATATCAGTGTTACCTACCAGTGCCTATCAGTGCCCATCAGTATCATCTCTCAGTGCCCTTCAGTGCCATCAGTGCAGCCTCATCAGCACACATCAATGAAGGAGAAAAGTTACCTGTTTACAAACTATGAAAAATATGTGTTTGTTTTTTTCAAAATTGTCGGTCTTTTTTTGTTTGTTTAGCAAACAAAAAAAAAAATTAAATACCACTAAAAGAAATCTCTATTTGTGTAAAAAAAAAATGATAAAAATGTCCAGTGTTGTATGACCGCGCAATTGTCATTCAGAGAGTGACAGCGCTGAATGCTGAAAATGGGCCTGGGCAGGAAGGGGGGGTCTATGTGCCCAGTAAGCAAGTGGTTAAGAGAACACAAATTTTCTCCACTATTTTCCTTGCTCTGAGCTCATATGTTCTCTACCAGTAACATCAATATTTCAATTCCAATGAATCTTATTTCCTTTTTTTTTTTTTCTAGATGGCTTGTGCAGAATGATATAGAAGAAATAGAGAACCATGCTTTCAATGGAACAAATGTACATGAATTGTGAGTTCCTGAACTCATATGATCTCCGTTGTGTTTTCATTGTATAATATTCATTTCTTGGAATTTTGTATCTAATAGACTCCTCAGTGGCAATCAGAAGCTAACAACGTTACCCGATCTTGTTTTCCATGGAGCCAGTGGACCAGAAGTGCTGTAAGTTATAACTTTCCCTGATGAGATTTAAATTAAACTTGTGAAATCTTTTGTTTTATCTGCAGCTAAGATCTATGAGAGAGAACAAATCAATATCTGAGTTACAGAAGTTTAGCTTGCAATTGTAAGACACCCATTTACTAACATAATTCACTCCAGATTACTGAACTGCATCAGGACGCTGGCAATGTATACACAGCATTTATTTGGGCAACGGGGGAGGGGGGGGGTGTTAAAGGTTCAGTCCACTCCAAAACTAACGTTGTATGTGCTGTTTGCAGACACTGGGGAGTTAAAAGACAAACTAATACTTACTTTTGGATTCATTTTTAGGTATACATTTTTAAACTGATGCAAAGAGGTTGATTTACTAAAGGCAAAAGGACTGTGCACTTTGCAAAGTTCAGTTGCTCCAGAGCTTAGTAAAAGAGGTAAAGCTTCATATTGCTAAGAATACCCAATCACATGCAAGGAAAATAAAAACATATACAAGGAAAATCATTTACTAAGCTCTGGTGCAACTGCACTTTGCAAAGTGCAGTCCTTTTGCCTTTAGTAAATCAACCCCAATGCATCTCTTATCTACTATACCTATACCATAGGTGTGCGCAGCCCATTGCATTAGGGTGTGCACCCCAAAGCTCAAACACACGTGCCTTTCTCTGCAGTTTCAGCTGCATGGGACAGTGAACGAATCGAAAGCGCTCTGTGATGAGCGGCTTCCTGTTCATTCACAAACTGAAGCATACTAAACAATTTACTGTGCTTTGGTTATGAATGGACACAGTGAGGGAGTGTGTTCACGGTGTTCATTTAGAAAAGGAAGGGGTCAGTAAATTACATATCTACTAGCCCCTTCCTCCGCTCTCCAACCTAAAGCATACCCCACAGTAGCCGGGGGGAGACGAGGAAAGCCAGCAGCACTGCAGTGCGGGGGGAAGCCTGGGTAGTAGGGGAAATTGGCACTGCACATAGGGGTTGATTTACTAAAGCTGGAGAGTACAAAATCTGGTGCAGCTCTGCATAGAAACCAATCAGCTTCCAGGTTTTTTTGCTAAAGCTTAACTAAACAAGCCAGAGTTAGTAGCTTATTGGCTACCATGCACAGCTGCACCAGATTTTGCACTATCTGGTTTTAGTAAATCAACCGCATAGTGATTAGGGTGTGCCCAGGCACACCTGGCACACCCCCTGCGCACGCCTATGACCTCTACAATCTTTCACATGCACCTATGATAAAGGATTCGTAGAGCATTATGGATTGCTCACTGGACTGCTTCCTTTCAAACAACCTGCCTCTAATTGAAACTTTATGGAGCATCTAAAGAGGGGGGGAGGAGTCACTGCTCTGAATGATTTAGGCTGCTTTCACACTTCTTCGTCGCAAAAATGTGGTTAAAACGTTTATGCGTTTTTGCCGCGTTTCCGGTGCATTTTGCACTTGTGAAAAAAGGACATATCACTAAATAAATGCACCAAAAGCACATTTGTGATGCATCTTTACCGTGTTTTTGATTCATTTTCTACTCATTTCGATGGAGAGGTGTGTTTTTGCTGCACCAAACTTGGAGCTTGCAGGACTTTTAACACCTTCAATCAGTCATTTGGCTGGCAAAAGACCAGAGCACTTTTTGCGATTCGGCACTGTGTCGCTTTAACTGACAATTGCGCGGTCGTGCGATGTTGTACCCAAACAAGAAAAAGTAGAGCTTTCTTTTGGTGGTATTTGATCACCTCTCCAGTTTTTATTTTTTATGCTATAAGCAAAAAAAGAGCGACAATTTTGAAAAAAAACGCAATATTTTTAACTTTTTGCTATAATAAATAACCCCCCAAAAATATATAAAAAACAAATTTTTTCCTCAGTTTAGGCTGATATGTATTCTTCTACATATTTTTGGTTAAAAAAAACGCAATAAGCGTATATTGAGTGGTTTGCGCAAAAGTTATAGCATCTACAAAATAGGGGATAGATTTTAGGCATTTTTATTTTATTAATTTTTTTTACTAGTAATGGCGGTGATCAGCGATTTTTATTGGGACTGCGATATTGTGGCAGACAAATCGGACACTTCTGACACTTTTTTTGGACCATTGACATGTATATAGCGATCAGAGCTATAAATAGCCACTGATTGCTGTATAAATGTCACTGGCAGGGAAGGCATTAACACTAGGGGGCGCTCAAGGGGTTAAGTGTGTGTTCCCTAGATGTGTTCTAACTGTATGGGGATAGGACTGACTGGGAGAGAAGACAGATCGTTGTTCCTACTTAGTAGGAATACATGATCTGTTTTTTCTCCCCTGACAGGACAGGGATTTATGTGTTTACACACACAAATCCCCGATCCTGCTCTCGTGCCCGCAATCACGGGTGGCCGGCGGGGATCGCGCCCGTCGTCCACGCGTATTGGGTCCCCCGCCATGCAGCTGCCATATATATACAGGAGCCGGATGGGCTTAACCGCTTGCTGACCGTATAACTTATATATGGCGACAAAGCAGCTCTGCTGGATCACGTACCTAAGCTGATCATTAGGCAGAGAGCCAGAACGGCAATCACCCTTCTGCCAGCAAAGAAGGCATGGATACTGTGTCTCTGCAAAGCAGGAACATGGATCAATGCTTTCCCCTATTAAAAGCACCTCCCACACAGTACACAAGCACTGGCTAGGCACACAGTTAACCCTTTGATTGCCCCTGATGTTAACCTCTTCCTAGCCAGTGTCATTAGTACAGTGGCATTTCATATTTTTTAGCACTGATCACTGTGTTAGTATCAATAGTCCCCCAAAAGTGTCAGTTAGTGTCTGATTTATCGCAGTCCCACTATAAGGCGATGATTGCCCCCATTACTAGTAAAAAAAAAAAAAATCCATAAATCTATCCCATAGTTTTTAGACACTATAACTTTTGTGAAAACCAATCAATATACGCTTATTGGGATTTTTTTTTTACCAAAAATATGTAGCAAAATACATATTGGCCTAAATTGATAAAAAAAAAATAGATTTTTTACATTTTTTTATTGGGTATATTTTATAGCAGAGAGTAAAATATATATATATTTTTTTTTAACTGTTGGTATTTTTTTGTTAATAGCGCAAAAAATAAAAACCGCAGAGGTGATCAAATACCACCAATAGAAAGCTCTATGTGTGGTAAAATAGAACATACATTTTATTTGGGTACAGCATTGCATGACCGCGCAATTGTCAGTTGAAGTCTCGCAGTGCTGTATTGCAAAAAATGGCCTGGTCCTGAAGGGGGGTAAATCTTCTGGAGGTCAAGTGGTTAAGAAAGAAAATATAAAATTTTGTACGTATATTAAAGAGAAACTAAACCCATCAATTTATCTATTTTTCAAAACTGATACATTCAAGACATGTCATGAATGATAACTGTTATGCCCCGTACACACCGACGGAAAATGTGCCATCGGAGCGTGTTGTCGGAAATTCCGACCGTGTGTAGGCTCCATCGGACTTTTTTCATCGGATTTTCTGACACACAAAGTTTGAGAGCTGGCTATAAAATTTTCCGACAACAAAATCCGTTGTCGAAAATTTTGATCGTGTGTACACAAATCCGACGCACAAAGTGCCACGCATGCTCAGAATAAATAAAGAGATGAAAGCTATTGGCTACTGCCCTGTTTATAGTCCCAACGTACGTGTTTTACGTCACCGCGTTCAGAATGATAGGATTTTCCGACAACTTTGTGTGACCGTGTGTATGCAAGACAAGTTTGAGCCAACATTCGTCGGAAAAAATCCATGGATTTTGTTGTCGGAATGTCCGATTGTGTGTACAGGGCATTACAGTTGATTGTGTTCTCAGCCCAACTGTCAAGCCATCAAATGACTGGTGTCGTAAGTAATCACATGTGTAGCATTATGGCAAATGCAGATCAAAGACAGGCTAAAATGGCAGCCTCCTTGGCTTTTAAGGATAGGAGTGTTTAGTTCTGTTTTAACCACTTGCTTACTGGGCACCTAAACCCCCCTAATGCCCAGACCAATTTTCAGCTTTTAGCGCTGTCACTCTTTGAATGACAATTGCGCGGTCATACAACACTGTACCCAAATTAAATTTTTATCATTTTTTTTTTCCACAAATAGAGCTTTTTTTTTTATGATTTGATCACCTCTGGGCATTGATAAGGCGACACTGATGGGCACTGATAAGGCAGGACTAATAGGCCACACTTGTGGGCACTAATAGGCAGCACTGGTGGGCACTGAGAGGTGGCACTGATGGGCAGCACTGAAGGGCATTGATAGGTGGCACTGAAGGGCACTAATAGGTGGCACTGATAGGTGGCACTGGTAGCTGGCACTGATGGGCACTAATGGGTGGCAGTGATGGGCACTAATGGGTGGCAGTGATGGGCACTGGTAGGTGACACTGATAGGCAGCACTGCTAGTTGGCACTGATGAGGCACTGATTGGCACCACTGGTGGGCATTGATAGGTGGCACTCGTGGGCATTGATAGGTGGAACTGATTGCTGGCACTTATGTACTGGTGGGCACTGATTCATGGCACTGTGGGCACTAATTTGTGGCACTGGCAGATGGCACTGGCAGGCGGTACTGGTGGGCACATATGAGGTGGCTTCACTTCTTCCTCTTCAGGACCGATGTCCCTTGAACAGAAGCCGTGATCAGCTTTTCTTTCTCCTCACGCTGACAGCATGAGAAGAAAAAAAAAAGGATTACCGATCTTCTGTTTACGTCACGTGATCAGCTGTCATTGGCTGACAGCTGATCACGTGATAAGGGGCCGGGATGGACCCCTTACGTCGATCACCCAAATCTCATTAACTCGGGTGATCACAGTACGCGACGCGCGGGCCCTTCAGGGGGGCGTGGCCAGCTTGCAAAGGGGAGGACATCTATTGACGGCCTCCCGGCAAAGCAGATCCACGCTGTAGCCGTCATTCGGCTATAGCGTGGATCTGAAAGGGTTGATTATATGGTTGGCAAACTAGTTAAAGCAGAACTATACCCATCGATCAGTTTCAACAAACAGTTACATTCCATTAAGTGTCCCGGGAATGTAACTGTCACATTTGCATGTGCTCTGTACCAAACTGTCAAACCATCAAATGGCTGGTGTTATAAATTATCACATGTGCAGCACTGCGGCAGTTGCAGATCAAACAGAGGCCAAGATGTCAGCTTCCTTGGCTGAAAATGATATAAGGGTTTAGTTCTGCTTTAAAGAGATTGTAGTCAAAGATTAAACATAACTTGGAATTCAAGTTTGAATTTTTTTAAAACATTCCTAAAATGTGTGCATTATTGTCCTTTTTAGTTTTCTGTTATTATTTGCCAGCCAAATCCTTTTTTTTCTCCTGACCACCCAGTTAAAAAAAAAAAGTCACAAACTTTTTGTATTTTTTTGAGTTATGTAAAGTTTCTAACGCATATGGTTTGCCTTTGAACTGTGTAAAGTGTTTAATAGCAAAACAGGAGAAAAATGAAGCAGAACCAGGTTTCGAAAAAATGGAATGGTTCAGTAATTTCCATAGGAACATGTTGAAATTGCTTTATTCAGAACAAATGTTACCTCTGTGGGCTGCTATGGGTTTTCTTTACTTTAGTAGATTTTATTGTATTTTTTAATTAACAATTTGCTTTATATTTTAATTTGCTTTAGCATGCTAGGTGATACATTCCTCTTTTTGGAAGAATTTCATTAAAATTAATAAAAGACACACAAAGTGAACATTTAAGTGACTCTTGAGGCAATCCACTCCATAGACTAGAGAATATACATCTGGGGGATGAAAAAAAAAATAATGTATCACTTAACCATATACTATAGCTTCTTTGTATTATAATATGTGGTAATGTGGAAATTTATAATGACACACTTCACTGAGAGTAAAAATATCACCTTCTGATTTTTATCAATTTGGACTTAAATTAGAGTCCAATTGAAGTCTCATACTTTTTTGTCTTTTTTAAAATCTTTTTATACTCCTATACCCCCACGTGTTATAATTAGTGGCTACTTTTGCACGGAAGTGTCCCAAAGAGGCTCTGTCACTTTGCCAGTTGAGGAGAAAAGTGACAGGTTCCCTTCCCCCTCTGCCATTATCTGTTCATACTTCAGCCATGCTTTCCCCATGCTTTGTGCCTATGGTATTGGAGCTTACACAGGGTTAATCTCTTGCTATTCCTATGATAATGTTTGAGCTTGGTGATTGGCTACTAAGGTTCTAGCACTGCATCCTCATAGAAGGTCACATGCTCCTACATATCTGGAAGGACTGGGTATTTGCTCCAACAGAACAGTGAAGTGGCTGAGAAATATAATAAATGTGTCACGTACCTGTGTGAGGAGCTTGAGAGGACAAAGGTGGCCTCTTGCATAATTCCTATCTGAGCACCCCTGAAAGTTGTGATAGGGACTGCAGGGGCAATGGGAGGGCTCAGGTGCCAAGAAGCTGGAACTGAAGACTGAAAATGGGAGTTCTGGTAACAAGCAAGCAGAAGCATCCAGAATACACCAAATCCAGTAGAGCTCATAGCCGGTTAAGCAGAAGCACAGTGGTGAGGGCACCCAGAATACACCAAGTCCAGTAGAGAACAGAGCCAGTTAAGCAGAAGCACAGTGGTGAAGGCACCAAGAATATACCAAGTCCAGAAGAGATCAGAGCCGGTTAAGCAGAAGCACAGTGGTGAGGGCACCCAGAATATACCAAGTCCAGTAGAGAACAGAGCCAGTTAAGCAGAAGCACAGTAGTGAAGGCACCAAGAATGTACCAAGTCCAGAAGAGATCAGAGCCGGTTAGCTGAAGACTGAAAATGAGAGTTCTGGTATCAAGTAAGCAGAAGCATCCAGAATACACCAAGTCCAGTAGAGCTCATATCCGGTTAAGCAGAAGCACAGTGGTGAGGGCACCCAGAATATACCAAGTCCAGAAGAGATCAGAGCCGGTTAAACAGAAGCACAGTGGTGAGAGCACCCAGAATATACCAAGTACAGTAGAGATCAAAGCTGGGTTGCAGGCTGAGCTCAGTAACAGTTGGGCAGGAAGGCACCAAATCGTATGCAGGATCAAGGTCAGGGGCAAGGGTGGCATTGTGTAGGCAGTGAGGTACAGAATCAATAGGAAATCTTGATCAAGTGTCCAGACCGAGGTTGATAACAAAGTTAGGCAGCAAATTTAGACAGGCAAGGTTTATCCAGAAGCAGGTTAGAGTCAGACTAAAACCAGGTCAATAACAGTGTCAATCAGGTTCAGGATCTGGGATAACAGGAACTCAAGCTGAGATACCATTCAACAATGATATCATACAGGGCCCATATGTCCATGTGCATGCTGTTGGGCCTGCGTTCCTATGTGCAGACTCACGCGCATTGTTGCTCATTTAGTTGGGCTTCCATGCTGAAAACATGTGCGCATTAATGGCCGGCATGCCCTTTTACATTATGTTCCTGAAAAAATGTGAGTATCAGTGGGTAAAAGAGTCTACTTACAAGAGAACCTGAATGGACAAAGTGACTAAAGCTGCCCACACACTGTTAGATTTTTAGGCTGCAGGCTGAACAAAGGAAAAAACAAAAAAACATGGATAGATGAAACTTACTGCTGACCTACAGATGAATTTTGCAGCAAAGCTCACTTGCAGGGGGCCCTGAAGATAGATGCAATGCGCTGTCCATTTTGGTGTCAGAGACCTGAAGACAAGATCAGCATAGAAAGATCCGCCAATCGTTGTCCAACCAGCCTGGAGCGCTGTTTCTCACCAGCAGAAATTGTGGTGTGTCACTGGAACTCAGACTTCAAAAGCCTAACCTGGCTCTAGCCTATGCTGGTTATTGACCCCTGAGCTAAAACAGCTTTAGCCCACTATCAGCTGATTCTGGGTCACAGGAGTGAAGAACTAAGTGCACTCCTGTGACCCACAGGAGAAGTATGGCCAAAAGAGCTTTGGCCATATGTATCCTTTAAACTATTTTAACATAGGAATACTTGCGAATACTCAAAATACAGCAGCAGCTGCATCTATGTGTAAGGTCACGTGGCTCAGTTCCCCTTTCTGTCTTTCTCACACCACTTCCTTCCTCTGAGGGTTTCTGAACCCAGCTAGCAGGGATGGGAAGTACCTCTCTATAAAAAAACTTACTCTATAGTAAATAACAAACAACAGCTATTTACAAATACGCACAGTAGAGGCATAGGTGTGCGCACAGGGTGTGCCAGATGTGCCTGGGTACACCCTAATCAGCATGTGTGGCGCAGATTCCCCCTGTTTAGACTCCTGATATTTCCACAGGGCTCCTAAAAAAAATTGTAAAAAAAACTAATTAAAAAAATAAAATAAATAAATAAAAAACTACTGACACCCTCCACTAGCCTACTCACACCAGTCTCTGCCCTAATGATACCGTCCGCTGCTCTACTGACATTGTCAGTATATATACTGTACACATGCACACACATACAGTATCTCACAAAAAGTGAGTACACCCCTCACATTTTTTTAAATATTTTATTATATCTTTTCATGTGACAACACTGAAGAAATGACACTTTGCTACAATGTAAAGTAGTGAGTGTACAGCTTGTATAACAGTGTAAATTTGCTGTCCCCTCAAAATAACTCAACACACAGCCATTAATGTCTAAACCGCTGGCAACAGAAAAAGCGTCCACCCCTAAGTGAAAATGTCCATATTGGGCCCAATTAGCCATTTTCTCTCCCCGGAGTCATGTGACTCGTTAGTGTTACAAGGTCTCAGGTGTAAATGGTGAGTAGGTGTGTTAAATTTGGTGCTATCGCTCTCACTCTCTCATACTGGTCACTGGAAGTTCAGCATGGCACCTCATAGCAAAGAACTCTCTGAGGATCTAAAAAAAAGAATTGTTGCTCTACATAAAGATTGCCTAGGCTATAAGAAGATTGCCAAGACCGTGAAACTGACCTGCAGCACGGTGGCCAAGACCATAAAGCAGTTTAAAGTGGTTGTAAACCCACTATAAAAAAATTAAAAAAAAATAAAAACCTGCTAGACAAAGGCATAATGAGCTAGTATGCATAGCATACTAGCTCATTATGAAATACCTTAGATCGAAGCCCCCCTAGCTCCCCCTGTACATCGCTCCTGCATGCACGTGGGAGCTGCTGGTAATGGCACACTAGCTAAAGCAGTGGCACGAACATGCCATTGCTTCAGTGCGCATGTACCGATGACGTCGGCACATGCTAATACGGATATCTCCTAAATCCTGCAGGTTTCTTGCGTACAGTCAAGCATGGTGGTGGGAGTGTCATGGTCTGGGACTGCATGAGTGTTGCCGGCACTGGTGAGCTACAGTTCATTGAGGGAACCATGAATGCCAACATGTACTGTGACATACTGAAGCAGAGCATGATCCCCTCCCTTCAGAGACTGGGCTGCAGGGCAGTATTTCAACATGATAATGACCCCAAACACACCTCCAACGACCACTGCCTTGCTAAAGAAGCTGAGGGTAAAGGTGATAGACTGGCCAAGCATGTCTCCAGACCTAAATAGCTGTGGGGCATCCTCAAACGGAAGGTGGAGGAGCACAAGGTCTCTAACATCCACCAGCTCTGTGATGTCGTCATGGAGGAGTGGAAGAGGACTCCAGTGGCAACCTGTGAAGCTCTGGTGAACTCCATGCCCAGGAGGGTTAAGGCAGTGCTGGAAAATAATGGTGGCCACACAAAATATTGACACATTGGGCCCAAATTGGGCATTTTCACTTAGGGGTGTACTCACTTTTGTTTCCAGCGGTTTGGACATTAATTGCTGTGTATTGAGTTATTTTGAGGGGACAGCAAATTTACACTGTTATACAAGCTGTACACTCACTACTTGACATTGTAGCAAAGCGTTATTTCTTCAGTGTTGTCACATGAAAAGATATAATACAATATTTACAAAAATGTGAGGGGTGTACTCACTTTTGTGAGATACTGTATATGTGTTTGAGCTTTGGAGTGCACACCCTAATGCAATAGGCTGTGCCCACCTATGAGTGGAGGGCATTGGTTCCTCACAGATGTAAAGTACATTCTTCCCACTGACCACCAATGTAAGGGGCATTTTTCCCACTTACCCCAAAGAATTGATATTAGCAGGGGTTTCCCCAGGCCTGATAATTATTTTATAGATCTAGGGGATCAATGTATCTGTTATTGTAGGACAGTGTGGTAGTGTTTTGTACCCCGATACCTCCCTATAAACATCTCCTTGTAATATTCTATAACTCATTTGTATTCCCACCCTTTCTTTCATCACTGGTACTCCTTGACAATGGAACACACAGCATAGAACATATATTTTTTTTAGCATGTTAGTTAACATATTGAACTCCTATAGACCCTTCCAAACCGGTTAGCTCACACATTCAATCTTTCTTTGATTTTTTCTTTAGATCCAGTGGCTGCTGCTTCATGCAATCTTTCCCATGTCTTCTTTTATTATTTTTTTTTTACAAACAGGGATATTTCAAAAACTCAAATCAACTCACTGCCCAAGCATGGCCTGGAGCATATAAAGAAACTTATTGCTAACCACGCTTATAACTTGAAGAAGCTCCCTCCTTTGGAAAGGCTGTCTAGTCTTATTGAGGCCAATCTTACGTATCCAAGCCACTGCTGTGCTTTTAAAAACTGGAAGAAACAGAAAAGGTACGTGCCTATTTCCTTTAACCAAAGTCAAAGAGTAAATCCAGCAAGTGAAATTAGTCAGGGGACTTCTAATGTTAAAGGAGGCCTGTACTGAAAAGTCCACCGTCTACTTCTACTACCTTTCACGTTCATAATCATCTGCATGTAAACTGTGTATGTACACCCTAACACTGAACTTCTTTTATTTGCGCCTTTGGTCTGTAAATTTGTTTAATGTGTTGGCCATTTTTTGATTATGGACTTGTGCGGTATATCACCCAGGATCCAAGAGAAAGGTAAAGGTGCAATACAGAAGATATGACTATATATACACTCACCGGCCACTTTATGAGGTACACAATTGCTTGGTAACACAATCCCAAAGCCAATCACATGGCAGCAACTCAATACATTTAGGCATCTAAACGCAGTAAAGACGACTTGTTGACGTTCAAACCGAGCATCAGAATGGGGAAGAAATGGGATTTAAGTGACTTTGGCATGGTTGTTGGTGCCAGACGGGCTGGTCTGAGTATTTTCAGTTTTTCGCTGGGATTTTCATGCACAACCATCTCTCGGGTTTACAGAGAATGGTCAGAAAGAGAGAAAATATCCAGTGAGCGGCAGTTGTGTGGACGAAAAATGCCTTGTTGAGGTCAGAGGAGAATGAGCAGACTGGTTTGAGATGATAGAAAGGCAACAGTAACTCAAATAACCACTCATTACAACCAAGGTATGCAGAATACCATCTCTGAACACACAACACATCGAACCTTGAAGCAGATGGGCTACAGCAGCAGAAGACCACACTAAGAACAGGAAACTGAGGCTACAATTCACACAGGCTCACCAAAATTGGACAATAGAAGATTGGAAAAACGTTGCTTGGTCTGATGAGTCTCGATTTCAGCTGCGACATTCAGATGGTAGGGTCAGAATTTGGCATAAACAATATGAAAGTATGGATCCATCCTGCTTTGTATCAATGGTTCAGGCTGGTGGTGGTGGTTTAATGGTGTAGGGGATATTTTCTTGGCACACTTTGGGCCCCTTAGTACCATTTGAGCATCGTTTAAATGCCACAACCTACCTGAGTATTGTTGCTGACCATGTCCATCCCTTTATGACTACAGTGTCCCCATCTTCTGATGGCTCCTTCCAGCAGGATAATGCACCATGTCACAAAGCTCCAATCATCTCACCGCTGGACAATGAGGTCCCTGTACTCCAATGGCCTCCACACTCACCAGATCTCATCCAATAGAGCACCTTTGTGATGTGGTAGAACGGGAGATTCACATCATGGATGTGCAGCTGACAAATCTGCAGCAACTGGGTGATGCTATCGTGTCACTATGGACCAAAATCTCTGAGGAATGTTTCCAACACCTCGTTGAATCTATGCCATAAAGAATGAAGGCCGTTCTGAAGGCAAACGGGGGTCCAACCCGATACTAGAAAGGTGTACCTAATAAAGTGGCTGGTGCGTGTATTATAAATAAATATATATATATATAGTAGATTTACCCAAGCTCTCTACCGTTATCTCCAAAGTCCAGGAGCTGGAGACCGGTGCTCTGGCTGGGGCATTCAACTCCCACAATAGCAGATCTTTGTCAAGTAAAAGCTGCTCTTTCAGAATAAATCTTTTATTGGCTACATATATAAAGACACAATGCTGAAGTGTTAACGCGTTTTGGCTACACAGCCTTCCTCATTACATGAGGAAGGCTGTGTAGCCAAATTGCTTTAAAACCCTACAGCATTGTGAGCTGCTGGCTTTTACTTGACAAGTGTATATATGTATCTCTCTCTCTCTCTCTCTCTCTCTCTCTATAGATCTATATAGATATATATATCTATATAGATCTATATATAGATATATCTATCTATATATAGATATATATAGATAGATATATCTATCTATATATATAGATATATATAGATAGATATATCTATATATAGATAGATATATCTATCTATAGCGATAGATAGATAGATCTATATCGATTATATATATATATATATATATATATATATATACCGTATTTATCGGCGTATAACACGCACTTTTTTCCCCTTAAAATCAGGGGAAAGTCGCAGGTGCGTGTTATACGCCGATCCCCTGCGATCCCGAGCTGTCAAAATGTCAAAATCGCCGACCGCGATTTGAAAATGGCGCCGCCGGCGCCAAAATACACAGAGCCGGTCCTCGGCTCTTTCCGGCGGCTCTCGTTTACTTTCGGCTCCACTCGTAGTCCCGAGCGGAGCTATCCGAACCTACTCGGATAGCTCCGCTCGGGACTACGAGTGGAACTGAAAGTGAACGAGAGCCGCCGGAAAGAGCCGAGGACCGGCTCTGTGTATTTCGGCGCCAGCGGCGCCATTTTCAAATCGCGGTCGGCGATTTTGAAGCCCACAAAGCAGGGACAGGGGAAAGAAAGGCTGCACTGGGGCAAGGCTGCACTGGGGAAGGCTGCACTGACATGGCTGCACTGACAAGGCTGCACTGACAAGGCTGCACTGACAAGGCTGCACTAACAAGGCTGCACTGGGGAAGGCTGCACTGACAAGGCTGCACTGGGGAAGGCTGCACTGACATGGCTGCACTGACAAGGCTGCACTGGGGAAGGCTGCACTGACATAGCTGCACTAACATGGCTGCACTGGGAAGGCTGCAATGATGGGCATTTAAATGTAAGTTTTTTTCCCTTCAACTTCCCTCCTAAAAGTTTTTTTTTTCCTTAAAATTCCCTCCTAAATTGGGGTGCGTGTTATACGCCGGTGCGTGTTATACGCCGATAAATACGGTATATATATATATATATATATATATATATATATATATATCTTTAGAGCAAGTAAGAGCATATTGAATTTTTTTTTTTTTTTACAGTGTTCATTAAAACGAAAAGTACTGTGACACTAGAAGACTACAACTTCTCCTCACCCCCAGCTATATATATTGCACACAATACCACCAGCATGGAGCCATTTATTAAAGATTTAAATTCTAACTTATATCTCCTATGTCATTAACCTAATAATATGACATGCAGCCTTCCAGTGCAGTATTGATTGTGAGCATATGGTCCCAGGAAAAGGCAATTAAAATAAATTGTCTGTTAAATAGGAATGGCATTCACCTGAGGACTCAAGAATTATGTCATCAGAACTTTCATACTATTTGTCTTTGCACAGCATACTAAGTATATAAAGTACAAAATGTGCCATCCACCCACCATTAGAGGGACAGTGTCTGTGTACAGAGTGTAGCTATTACCATATGGCACGTTCTTGTTAAAATTGTATTCAGTAAAGCAAAGAAAGGTTTTGGAAGTATTAAAAGTGGTTACATTATTTATATTATTTTATTATGTACGCTTTCCTTTAGAAGAACAGCTGTATTGGCTGTTTCGTTAAATGAAAAGTACAAATTTTCGTTTGTAAAGAAAAAAAACCTGCATTTACTCCTGATTTAAAAAGGTTTTTACCTGCACTAGTAACACGCAAAGTGTGTGTATTTCTTATCACTCATATATTTTCCATAAATTCACATAGTGGGCTGTAATTTTGAAAACATGCCTCATCCTTAAAATTTTATTATGGTAAGGAAGAAGTGGCAGGAATAACTAATTTTGAAGTTACTCTAACAAAACTTCATATATAAAAGCTGTGTCCCTCAATGAACTCAGAGAAAGGGATTTCATGGTAAGTAGCAAAAAAAAAAAAAAATAGGATTTTTAAATGCAGCTTACCTGTAAAATCCTTTTCTTGGGAATACATCACGGGACACAGAGGCTTGGTAATTACTTAGTGGGTTAGATAGTACCTTCAAGTGATTGGACACTGGTAACCCTAATCACAAGATGAGTTCCTCCCCTATATAACCCCTCCCATATGGAGCATACCTCAGTTTTGTAGCAAAGCAATAAGTACCCAAACCTATAATCCCGAAGAGGAGCTATGTGATCCGTGAGGTATTCCCAAGAAAAGGTTTTACAGGTAAGCTGTATTTAAAGATCCTATTTTCTTGTTCATACATCACAGGGCACAGAGGCTTGGTAATTACTTATTGGGATGTCCTAAAGCAATGCCCAAATTGAGGGGAGGGAGACACAGATCAGAAAATACATAGACCGCCAACGGACAAGAGGATCTATACTGCTGCCTGCAGCACACTGCGCCCAAAGGCGGCATCCTCGTGTCCTCTTACATCCACCTGATAGAATCTAGTGAATGTATGGACTGAAGACCAAGTTGCAGCCTTGCAGATCTGAGCTATGGAGGCCTGGTGATGCACTGCCCATGAAGCACTAACCGGTCTAGTTGAGTGTGCCTTAACCTGAAAAGGAGGAATCTTCTTCTTTTTACCATAGGCCTGAATAATAACTTGCCTAATCCATCTAGAAATAGTGGATTTCGACGCTGCCTGGCCCTTTCTGGGGCCTTCTGGCAGAATAAACAGACAATCAGTCTTTTGTTACTGAGTGTTTGCCTGCAGATAGATACTGACTGCTCTTACAACATCTAGAAAGTGTAACAACTCCTCTTCCGCGGCCTGCGGATCTGGAAAAAAGGATGGTTGGACCACATCTTGATTCAGATGGAATCCTGAAACCACCTTAGGTAAAAATGTCGGGTGAGGACGCAACACCACCCTGTCTTTGTGAATAATCAAATATGGCTCTTCACAAGAAAGAGCTGCTAATTCTGATACCCTTCTAGCTGAGGAAATGGCTACCAAAAAGACCAGTTTCTTTGTCAGAAGAACTAAAGAAGCACGGTGCAATGGTTCCAAGGGTTGCTCTTGCAAAACGGACAAAACCAAATTCAGATCCCATGGGCACACAGGAGGTTTGACTGGCGGATTCAAGCACAGTGCCCCTTGAACAAAAGCCCGGACCAGGGAATGTGAGGCAAGTTGAAAGAATACTGATAAGGCCGAGATCTGGACCTTGATAGTGCTCAAAGCCAGCCTCATTTCAATTCCTAATTGAAGAAAGGCAAGAATCCTGCTAATGGCATACTTTCTAGGATGCCACCCCCTGGGTTCACACCAGGAAACATATGCCTTTCAGATCCTGTAGTAGATGAGCCTGGAGGCCGGCTTCCTAGCATTAACTAGAGTGAAAAGGACTGATTCTGAGAGCCCATGGCTTTTCAGAATGTGGGTCTCAGCAGCCAAACCGTCAAATTCAGACTTCGTAAGGTAGGATGGAATATTGGACCTTTTGAGAGTAGATCTGGACGCAGCGGAAGAACCCAAGGTCTTCCCACTGCCATCTTTACAATCTCTGCATACCAAGGTCATCTGGGCCAAGTCAGAGCCACCAGAATGACCGACTTTGCTTCCCTTTTGACCTTCCAAAGGAACCGCGGAAGAAGCGGAAAGGCATAGATCAGAGAGTACCGATCCCATGGAAGTGTTAAGGCATCTGATCCTTGTGCTAGCAGATCCTTTGTTCTTGACACAAAGCTGTCCAGTTTTTTGTTGAACCTGGACGTAAACAGGTCTACATCCGGGGTACCCCAATTTTGACATATGGTCTGAAATATGTCGGGGTGTAGAGACCATTCTCCTGGACACAGCTGCTGGCAGCTTAGGAAATCCGCCTGCCAATTTTCTACCCCTGGAATAAAGACTGCAGACAGACAAGGAATATGCCTTTCTGCCCAGAAAAAAATGTGATTCACCTCCTTTTGGGCATCCAGGCTCCTGGTGCCTCCTTGGTGATTGATATACACCACAGGCCATGGCATTGTTGGACTGTATCCGGACAGGATGACCCTGTAGTCTCAAAGTCCAGACCTTGAGGGCTAGATGAATTGCCCAAATTTCCAGAATGTTGATGGGCAGAGCCTTTCGGCTCTGGACCATCTTCCCTGGGTGGAAGCTTCTTCCAGAACTGCTCCCCAGCCTATTAGGCTGGCATCTGTGGTTACGAGTTTCCAAGTAACTGTGAAAAAGGACTTTCCTTTTAGAAGATTCTTGGTCAATAACCACCAATTGAGGCCCTGGTGCACCCCTGGGGATAGGCACATTGGAAGATCCAAGGCTTGAACCCTCTTGTTCCAGGCAGAGAGGATGCTGCTTTGTAAAGGCCTCGAGTGAAACTGGGCGTAAGGGGCAGCCTCGAAAGAGGCGACCATTTTCCCCAATAGTCTCATACATAGTCGAATGGAGGGATTTCTCCTTGCTGTGACTACCCAGACCAAATCTTTTATGGCCCTGGCTTTTGATTTGGGTAAGAACACTCTGCTTTGAACTGTATCTATGACCATGCCCAAATACTCCAGCCTTTTTCGGGGCTGCAAGGAGGATTTCTCTAGATTGAGGACCCAGCCTAGGTACTCTAAGTACTTTACCGTGCAGAGCACATTGTGGCTTACGGACTGTTCTATGAGTAGCAAATCGTCCAGATAAGCTGTCACAGTTATGCCCTGAGCCCTTAGATTTGCCAGGGGCGGGGCTAGAACTTTTGTGAACACTCGAGGAGCGGTAGCAAGACCAAAAGGAAGGGTCACAAATTGAAAGTGGCGCCGATCCACCACAAACCTTAGGAATTCTTGGTGAGCAGGAAATATTGGCACATGCAAATATGCATCTTTGATGTCTATTGATGCCAGGAATTCGCCCCCCTGAAGGGTGGAGACTACTGAGCGGATATACTCCATGCGGAAAGGACGAATGTCTAGAAATTGATTCAGGTCTTTTAGATCCAGAATATGTCTGACTTCTCTGTTTGGTTTTGGAACCGTAAAGAGGTTTGAGTAGAACCCTGAGCCTTGCTCTTCTGGGGCCACCTCTATAATTACCCCTTGGGATAACAGATGTTCTAAGGCCAAAAGTAAGGGCCTTCTTTTTTCTGGATCCCTGGAGACTCTTGACCTTAGGGAATGAGATGGTGGAAGCTCCCGGAACTCTATCTTGTAGCCCAGAGACACTGTGGAGGCTACCCATCTGTCCTGGAGGCTACCCATCTGGCCTGGCCACTTGCAAACTGCAGCAGCCTTCCCCCCCACTTGGCCGAGCGGGGGTGCCCCCTCATAGGGAGGCTTTGGGGTTCTGTTTACCAGATCTTGGACCCCAAGGTTACTTTTGCAGTTGGGGGATGAGGCTCCAGGGGCTGGAGACAGAGAACGTCTAAATTAAGGACGTTTACTCTTCCTTTTAACCGGTAACAACGTGGTTTTACCTCGTAATCTTCTGGATATATTTGTCCAGATCATCCCCAAACAGGCATTCTCCATGAAACAGGAACCCAGTTAAATATTTTTTGCATGAAGCCTCAGCTGCCCAATGTTAAAGCCAAAGCGACCTGCGCATGTGTACCAGCAGGAAAGTGAGGCCAGATGCTTGCTGAGCAGAATCCATACTGGCATCAACCATAAAACACAGGGCTTTAGGAAGGTCTGCATAAACCTCGGCCTCCTCAGTGGAAAGGAGGCTAAGTACCTGCTTCATTTGTTCCTTGAGGAACTGGCACATGCCAATTGCTGTGACCGTAGGCTGGACCACAGCGCCTGCCACAGAGAAAGAGGCTTTAAATAAAGTTACCAGCTTTTTGTCAGTTGGATCGTTAAACCCTTGTGCATTGTACACAGGACAAGTCAGGCTCTTATTCACACAAGAAACAGACGCATCTATTGCTGGGACTCCCCATTTCTTGGTGAAACTTTCCTCCACCGGATAAAGCATAGAAAACTTTTTAGGAAGAGAAAATAGTTTATCTGGGTGACCCCAGTCCTCATCCAACAATTCATCCAGTAAATAATGATTTGGGAAGCGTACGCAGCCTGTGGGGATTTCCAGGACCCCAGGGAAGAAACAGGGGAAATAGCAGCTTCAGCAGAGAGCAATCTGTATGCTGAACGCAACAATTCAGTATTATATTGCACCTGCGCTTTGAGGACCTGGGAGGTAGAAGAGAGTTTCTCCCCTTCCCCTGATTCGACAGATTGCACCTGATCAGTATCCTCAGATAGGGATATTTCCTCTTTATCAGAATGCTCACCCAATAGGGAACCCAAAGCAGAGGGAGGGGATCTACTCCTTTTTCTGCTATTTTTTAAGGAAGCTGTGACAAAGGTAGTAATCCTTACTTCTAAACCATCCAATCCAGCCTTCAAAGCATCCTCTGTGACATAAACAGGGACTGAAGCATCGGGAGAGGCTGAAAAATCTGACAGGGGTACAGACTCATCCTGTGAGGCTGCCTCCAGTCTTGCAGGGGGCAATGGTATCCTGCAGACATGTCCAGAACCCCTAGATGTAGGCGGTGATTTTCTGGTGCCTCTTTTGCCTCCCCCTGAAGCCCTCTTATGAGGAGACATAGTCCTAAGCTGCAAAGCAAAGGTACTAGTGTAAAGTGCAATCACTGTTGTGCTATAGTCTTACAATATAAACATTAGCTACAAACA
This sequence comes from Aquarana catesbeiana, assembly GCF_042186555.1. Classification (NCBI taxonomy): domain Eukaryota; kingdom Metazoa; phylum Chordata; class Amphibia; order Anura; family Ranidae; genus Aquarana; species Aquarana catesbeiana. The sequence continues at coordinate 662,475,944 of NC_133327.1, read as the reverse complement.
GCACAACCTGATGCCGAGTAGGTGTCTTAGGTTTGCCTGGATCTGATCCACTGAGAAGCTTACTGCCCACAGCTCTGTGTCCCACCACTTACAGGAGCTCTGGCACCTTGGGCTTTAAAAAAAACGGCCGCTTTGCGCCTGCATGCACGGTGCCGCAACCACGCTCCCCCTCCTTCCCCGCCGACCCTGCCAAAAAAAGTGCACCTGTGCGCACGCGTGTAGGATCATCATGGTGGTAGCCGGGGCGAGGGGAGAGAAGGAGACCACCTGAGGACTGCGTGGGACCCCCGGACTGCGTGGGATCCCCCCCTTTCAATTTATGTGGCAGAGCCTGCAGCAGAGGAGGTGAGCGGCTTCTTAGACCAGCTTCACTGAGCGTGTATCCTGGAAGGCATGTAAGTATATTCCAGGTATGTCTCCTACTCCCTCCAATAGTGGAAACCAGGTAAGACATACAAACTACTCACAGAAGATAATCCATAATGTGTTCCTGCTGAGAACAGACAGATTCCAGCCTTCACCCATCACGGCGGGTAGCGTTGTGCCAACCTTCAGAGTTATGGGGTCCTACTCACAGGATCCTCTTCCCTGGACCTGTAGAAGACTCTGCCAGAAACTTTTCGTGCCACTGTTATATTAGTACACCAAAGCCTGGATCCCAGAGCCCAGACCTCCAAGGAGAGACATTACAGGCAAAACCTCATTTCTTCTTATCACAAGGCCCGGGTACCATCCATCTTAGGCGTTTTAGTATTAGCCTGGATCCGGTTGTATAGCTCTTAGGTCCTCGCAGACACCATCAAACAGAGCTTTCTTCTTCAATGTGACCAACCACCTTAGACACTGGCGAAAAAACTGAGGTACTCTCCATATGGGAGGGGTTATATAGGGGAGGAACTTACCTTGTAATTAGGGTTACCAGTGTCCAATCACCTGAAGGTACATCCCGTGATGTATGAACAAGAAATCCTGTTTTTTATATCACATTAAAATATTGTTAAAATATCATAGCCCACAGTACAATTATATATAGTGTCCTGCCTCAATATCTAACCCCCACCCAGCACTTATTAACTAGCCATATAAATATAACAATGACATAGTTAGAAGACTCAGTATGGTAATAAGCTAAGTTTTGATTGGGCCAATGTGGTGGTGTGATGGAGATCTCACAAAACATTTCTCGGACATAAATTCCAAGTTTTTAGGGCTACACTTGAGGCTATTTTTTATTTTTTTCCAAACTCTACTGGAGCATGATCAGTAAAATATGTGTTCGCCAGATGAGTGCAGGGGCATCAGTACAGAGCCGACTCCAGAGGCATCTGTGAGTGTCCCTATGGTGTCCCTTACTCTACAACAGGAATCTCCAAAGTACGGCCCTACAGCTGTTACAGAACTACATGTCCCACGAGGCATTGTAAAATCTGACATTCACAGACTTTACTAGGCATGATGGGAATTGTAGTTCCTGAACAACTGGAGGGCCATAGTTTGGAGACTCCTGCTCTACAAGAACCTGTCCCTAACGCTAGGCCTACCTCTCCCTTACAAGTGGGGTCTCTGTCTGAAACGTCCGACACTGCAAGCTCCACTCCAGTTACCCAGTAGGGTCTATATATATATATAAACTTATAAGTTCAAGATGGCTTCCAATATCTCGAGAGAGCTCTGTGTCCAATGAGATTCAGACTCTCACAAGATGGCACCTAAAGTCAATGGCAAAGGACATATTGGTTCTATGCCAGGCTCTCCTCTTGTGCTTGGGAGTAAACAGCAATGGTCACATTACTCCTTTATTTTCCATACTTACTAGTATGGGAGCTATGCCGCGATCCTACAATAACTGCATCCCCTCCTAGCCCTGATAGTCTAGCGCAGCAGTGCCATTTCACCTGTGGCTACACGAACATCTGTTTACACACACAGAGCCCAGTTCTCCGTGTATCAGCGGCGTTCACGGGAGCCTGGCGGTGATTGTGACCGCTGGGCACTCGCATCGGCTTGGGGGTGCTCGGCCACAGGGCGAAGCTACGTTACATAACGTCATTTCGCCCAGCCGTGCCATTCTGCCGCAGTACAACTTTTCTGTATGTATCCTGTTGAGGGGATTCTCTTCCCATCCTACACACAACTCAACCAAATGTTGAATTTCCTGCCTACAAGCTGCATTGTCATTACCTCATATGAGTCCAACTAAGGCAGGCCATACATTACAGAAGAATTACAGGATTTTTTTTGTCCTCACTGCATGGGTTGACTGCTCATTTTTGTTTAGGGGCGAGGGGAGAGGAGATATACTTACCTAATCTGGGACTCTTTAGAGCGCAAGACCGATCCCTGCCACTCCTGCAACCCCCCCCACACACACACACACACACACACACACACACACACACTAGCGTTCTTGTGCATGGACTGTTCCTGACATCATTATACCCATAGACCGGCTCTGGATGTGAGGACGGCAGGAACAGTCCACCGCTGGACATGGGGGGGTGCTGTTTTCTGGAGGATCGAAGGATCAGATGAGTATAAACAGAAAAAAGTCCCAGCGCTGCCCTAGCTTGTCTAATGTAAAATGTCCAAAAGGTGATGAATAAAATGTCTCCAAAAATAAGAAGATGAAATTTGCACCTGGGTGCAAAAGTGTCTCTTATATACTTTGTCTGGATGACAATAAAAATATCAAAAGTCAATCAGAAATGTCTGTGGTCTGGTCTCTATTGGAAACAGGCAGCCTGCACTGAGGTCAGGGAACCCATACTGAAACAGAAGAGGGGAGGGAGAGAGAGGTGCCAGGCAACCAATAGTGTAACAAGGTTTAATAAGTATATATAAAAACACAGTGACAGGTTCAACTCACAGGATGGCCATAGGTATCTGTATGTGCCCAGGTGGGCTAAGCAAAGGATCTCGCACAGGATCGTCGAGGGGTCCTAGCTGCAATGGCGGCTCTGTGGAGACAGAAGAGAGGACACTAGAACCATGAGCCGGAGGGAGACGAATGACACCTGTCAAACCTCAAGAGGAACCGACCAATCGGAACGCATTTCAGAGACTAGTCACGCTCCCAATTGGCTGGGGAAGGAAGCGTAACTAGCCTCTGAAACTCGTCCCGATTGGCCGGTTCCTCTCGAGGTTTGACAGGTGTCAAACAGGCTCCCTCCAGCTTGTGGTTCTAGCATCCTGTCTCCTGTCTCCAAAGAGCCGCTACTCACTACTCTGGTAGTGAACAAGGCCCGCAAGGCTGAAACGCGTTTACATCTGCTGTCGTATCTTTTATGGAGAATCAATACATTTTGAAGATTTTAAAGCGCAAGCAAGGAGCTGCAGACCATCTTTTCTCATCTTTCAGGTCCCTCCAGCTCGTGGTTCTAGCGTCCTCTCTCCTGTCTCCACAGAGCCCCCGCTGCAGCTAGGACCATTCCATGATCCCGTGCGGGATCCTCTGCTAAGCCCACCTGGGCACATACGGACACCTATGGCCATCCTGTGAGTTGAACCTGTCACTGTGTTTTTATATATACTTATTAAACCTTGTTACACTATTGGTTGCTTGGCACCTCTCTCCCTCCCCTCTTCTGTCCAAGTGAGTATATCCTTTCTCTCTTCCTCCCCTGGACAAAACCAGCTGTTAACCTTTGCAATGCAGGCACAGCCCCACTGCATGGGGGGAAAAAAATCCTGGAGTTCTGCTTTAAGCAAAGCAAATCACTCCAAAGTGAGAGGAACTCCCCCTCTAAGACAATGTCACTGGACAGGTGCTCCCATTGGAAGGGTTTCCCTCACCACTTCTGGAGACAGCTCTCAGATTTTGACTTTCTCCTCACTTTTTCGTCACCAAAGTCAATGGTCACCAAGACAATTAGAGAGGGTGAATCCACCTAGTGGTGACATGGACATCAACAAAAAACTTGATAGGACTTATAATCCTTCCCTACTCTATCCAAAACTAAGAAATAAGAACATATGGCTATACATACACTTTAAGAAATGGTAATCCATATGTTGTGGTGCATTCATTGATTGTACACTTTCTTTTTTCAGTAGCACGGATGTGCATCCTTTGTGCAATAGAAGCAGTTATCTTCTGAATGGAGATTCAAAGCCTACCAAAAAAAGATCAGAACAGATGGATTACTACATGAGCAGTGACCTAAGCTTCGAGCACGATGACTTTGACTACTATTTCTGTTTTGATGTGCAGAATGTAAAGTGTTTCCCAAAACCGGATGAATTCAACCCATGCGAAGACATCATGGGCTATGACTTTCTCCGTATCCTGATGTGGTGTATCAGCATTCTGGCCATAAGTGGGAATGCAGTGGTGCTCATAATATTGATAACCAGCAAGTCTAAATTCAGTGTTCCCAAGTTTCTAATGTGCAATCTGGCCTTTGCAGACTTTTGCATGGGCATCTACCTCCTGCTGATTGCCTCTGTGGACATCAAAACAAAAAGCCAATATTATAACTATGCTATCGAGTGGCAGACAGGAGCGGGTTGTCATGCAGCAGGATTTTTTACTGTGTTTGCCAGCGAACTTTCGGTCTACACACTGACAGCCATTACCCTTGAGCGGTGGCATACCATAACCTATGCGATGCAGCTCCAACGTAAAGTCAGATTACGCCATGCTTTCATCATTATGATTTCCGGTTGGATCTTCGCAATTGTAGTGGCCCTGCTGCCCATTGTTGGTATAAGCAGCTACATGAAAGTTAGCATTTGTTTGCCCATGGACATTGAATCTTTACCTTCACAGGCTTATATCATTTTTCTCCTAGTGCTTAATGTTTTGGCTTTTGTGGCTATCTGCATGTGCTATGCACATATATATATCACTGTACGCAATCCTGATATTGTCTCCTCCCACAGCGACACCAAAACGGCCATAAGAATGGCGGTTCTGATATTCACCAATTTTCTGTGCACCGCGCCCATTTCATTCTTTGCTATTTCTGCCTCCCTGAAGGTTCCCTTAATAACAGTGTCCAATTCCAAGATCCTGTTAGTTCTGTTTTATCCCATTAATTCCTGTGCCAATCCATTTCTCTACGCCTTTTTCACTAAGGCTTTTCGAAAGGACTTTTACATTCTGATGAGCAAGCTTGGTTGCTGCAAGTCTCAGGCTCTCATTATGAGGACGGAAACCTCCTCGTCAATTCTCAATTCACGGAACGGGCACTACACTCCCGGGCAAAAAAATAGCTTGGGCTCAGTGTACACGTTGGTCACATTAAATCACCAAAACTGAGACAGAATTGGGTTTGCTTATTTAACACATCTAAGGGCAATAGGCAAACTAGTGATTGCCCCGTGTTGGCAAAAAGTCAAATCTGATTGGCTGCTATAGCTTACTGTGCTTTGTCCAAGCTTCTACAATTTACTTAACTGAAGTATAACTTTTCTTTTAGTAAAGTTGTCACCTAAATTTTCCATGTTATTGTAACCTACATAGCAGAAGTTCTGTAGATCTTTACTCTGTGGCCCAAAGAAAGTCCCAGCTGGCTCCTTTATCTACTGTTCACTGCAGCCTCCTTCATTTCTATTCACACTCTGGCTGGTTGGGGCCACCACAAGTATAGATTGGCCATTGGAATGAATGCAGTTAGTGCAAGACCTGGCCTGAACTTTTTTCATCTGCAAGTTGTGGACAGCAGGAAAGGTCCATTAAGGGCTCATGTACACTACAGCAACTTGAGTTTAGGAGCTTTTGGCGTTTTTTTGCCCAAGCTCTTTTTTTGCCCGAGCTCCTAAACCCAACTCCATGGGGTTGATTTACTAAAGGCAAATAGACTGTGCACTTTGCAAAGTGCAGTTTCTCCAGATCTTAGTAAATTAGGTAAATCCTCACTTTTCCTAGAGTACCCAATCACGTGCAAGGAAAATGAAAAAAAAAACACCATTTTTCCTTGGACATGATTGGATGATGGAAGTCAGCAGAGCTTCTGCTCATTTGCTAAGCTCTGGAGCAACTGCACTTTGCCAAGTGAACAGCCTATTTGCTTTAGTAAATCAACCCCTGTGTGTCCATGCACACATAGGGGTTGATTTACTAAAGGCAAATAGACTGTGCACTCTGCAAGAGTAGTTGCTCCAGAGTTAAGTAAATGAGTAGAAGCTCTGCTGACTTCCGTCAGCCAATCATGTGCAAGCAAAAACGCATTTTTTTTTTTACATTTTCCATGTATGTGATTGGGTATTATTTGGAAAGTGAAAATGTACCTCATTTACTAAGCTCTGGAGCTAATACACTTGCAAAGTGCACATGCTATTTGCCTTTAGTAAATCTACCCCATAGGCTTTTACAAGGGTTTAGAAGCTGCTGCAGTTAGGGGAGGTTTACCTCCCTCAACCACCCTCTCCTGAACGCACAAAAATCGTGTTCAGGATAGGCCTGCCGGACCCAAAACGCTGCAAAATCGTGGAGCGATTTTGCTGCATTTTCCTGTGGCTGACGGTCAACCTTGTCTGTGTGTAAATGAGCTCTTAGTGAAGTTCTCCAGATCAGAGCTGATGGGTAGCTTACACTGATGCGCGGGGGGGGGGGATATTAAGGTGTTACTAAACCCATAACAGTAAAATCAGTCTGTATATGCAGCCTAGCATGCTTGTTATACTCACTGTGGAACTTAAGGGGTTAATCCTCTGCATTGTGTAAAAAGGCTGTGTGATCCTGTCTTCTCGGATCTTCCCCTTCTTCCACTGTCTCCCATCCATCTCCTGATAGAACAGAGCCTTTGGAGTCACTCTGCACATGCTCAGTTTAGTGTGTATTGCTAGAGAGTTTTTTTATTTTTATTCTTGAGTGCGTGTGATCAGCACAGGGCCAATGAGCACTGTCCAGGCAGAGGGTCAGGGCCCCTGCAGCCTCATAGGACATTCAAGGGAGAATGTAAACTCCTCCTACAAGCTTTGAACAGACACTGATAGAAGCCACAAGACTGCTATATACTGCTGATGAGAAAAGGTATTTAGCAGTTTATATGTATTAAAATAATTTGCATTTCCATGTTCTGTGTACTGTTGGAGACCAGATATAGTGAATGCAGGGTCCTGGGTTTATCTTACACTCTGTATTGGTATGATTGGTCAAAGCCAAAGTCGCAGCCAAAGTCGCACAACTTTTGAGGTTGCAGCAGCGTGAACCGAGCCTCAAAGTATTACTAAACCCAGGACTCGGCATTCACTATATCAGATCTCCCACAGTACACAGAACATGAAAATGCAATTATTTTAGTAAATACAAACTGCTAAATACCTTTTCCCATCAGCAGTATATATCAGTGTCTGGTTAAAGCTTGTAGGATGAGTTTTCATTCTGCTCTGACTGTCCTATAAGGCTGCAGGACACCTGACCCTCTGTCTTGACAGTGCTGATTGGCCCTGTGCTGATCACATGCACCCTCCCAAAAAAAAAATTTAAAAAATGCTCTAGAAATACACACCAAACTGAGCATGTGCAGAGTGACTCCAAAGGCTCTGTTCTATCAGGAGATGGATTGGGGACAGTGGAAGAAGGGGAAGATCAGAGAAGACAGGATCAAACAGCCTTTTTGCACAATGCAGAGGATTAACCCCTTAGGTTCCACAGTGATTATAACAAGCATGCTTTAACTGCATATACAGACTGATTTTAGACTCCATTCCCGAATCATGGCAAATCACGAAAAATAACTTCTTTTGGACAACAGGCATCCCGCGATTCTGTTTGCACGATTTTACCGTGATTCATCAGGTGACAATCGCTGCAAAATCGCGCTGTGATCGGGGTGGAAGCCATTGGAAGTGACGGGGATCGCAGAGGCGTCCCGTGATTTGCCTTGATTTGGGATCGCGGGCAGATTTGCCGCGAAAAATAGGCACACTTCTGCATAGAAACCAACGAGCTTCTAACCCCAGCTTGTTCAATTAAGCTTTGGTAATAAAACCTGGAAGCTCGTTAGTTTCTATGCAGAAGTGAGCCTGATTTTGCACTTTCCAGCTTTAGTAAATAGACCCCATTGTGTACTTAAAAGTGGGGTATGCCTGTATTTTGTTTATACATGAATTAAAGAGGTTGTAAACCTCCATGAGGAAGTTGTACGAGAATAAGGCTTACCGATAGGTACTGTAAAGATCTCCTAAATGTGCGCCGTACAGGAGATATTTACTGCTTACTGCGCCCACGACGTCATCGGCGCATGCGCTCTGAAGGAACGGCCGCCTGTGCCGTTTCTTCAGGCAATGATTCAGAGCGCATGCGCAATGATTCAGAGCGCATGCGCCGATGACGTCGTCGGCGCAGTAAGCAGTAAATATCTCCTGTACGGCGCACATTTAGGAGATCTTTACAGTACCTATCGGTAAGCCTTATTCGGTATGACTGGGGGCTCCCACGTGCATGCGCGTGTGTGACATCACACAGCTCCGGCCAGTCACAGAGTCCGCAGCCCCGGAACAAAGATGAGATGGGCGAAGATGGATGTGGCCTGCAGCGGGGACAAGGCGGACTTTGTTTGCAGGTAACTGTCACATAATGTGCTAGTAGGCATTGCCTACTAGCACATTATGCCTTTATTTTGCAGTGAAGAAGAAAGGAAGAAAAATCCACAAGGGTTTACTTCCTCTTTAAATGAATTGTTTTATATGTCGAGGTTACTAAAAATGTGAGATCCAAATGAATTAGAGCCTTTTTTTAGGCTTATGTCTAATGATTATTATATATTATATATTTTATTGTTACTAATGTTTTATTTGCTTTGTAACAACTGTTTTCATAATAGAAGATAATTACCATTACCAATTAATGTGCTAGTTCTTGGTCATATCGTTCCTCTGGCAATCTGCTCCCCCCTGCTGCTACTGTTATTTATCAGAATCTGGTCACGGAGGTTATTCCGAATTTTATAGACAACAAGACATAAGGGCTGTGGAATTGTGGACAGAGGATATAGCAGTGCTGGCTCCATACAGCTAGGCTAAAAGGGAAATACAATTTCCAACACAGACTGAATCCATCATCCACTATTAACAGTGCTACATGGAAATCTTTTTGTACTTTCAATTTATTTATTTTTTTTATTTTTTACCAAACTAAAATTTCCATTTGGTAATTCCTTCTTCTGATCACAGTTTTAACGAGTTGACACATTTTCTTTTCGCAGTCATTTTATTTTTTTTCTGCAGAAATTTCACAGTCTTTATATGAAGTCATTAGGATTTTTTTTTTTTTTTTTCTGCAGCTATCTTTTGCATTAAGACTAGCATTGTTTTACCAAGTTTTTAATTTGAAGGTGTTACTTTTTTTGTATTCTTTGCTGTTCTTTATGTTACTGTTTTGGAATAATAATTCTTTTTCAGAGTTATTTTTATTCACTGCTCCTAAAGTACACCTGCTAAAGAATACCAAAGCCCAAGAACACAATTTTCTACATAGTTCCGCTTACCAGTCCTTAGATGTGGTGGCTGCATTATTTTTACCTTTAAGGCCCCTTTCACATGATTGGACCGTTCAGGTCCGCCTGTCAGTTTTGATGGCGGACCTGAACGGGCGCTCCATGTTAGTCTATGGAGCGTCGGATGTCAGCGGAGACATGTCCGCTGACATCCGACCCGGTCCGATCCGCTAAAAGCAGACGGATGGCTCTACGTCCAGGTCCGTCGCTGGCGGATCAGATCGGGTGAGATCTGATGAAAACGGACATGCTGTCCGTTTTCATCTGATCCCTCCATAGGCGGCAGCGGTGCCTGACAAGCCCCTCCCCACTCAGTGAGCAGAGAGGGACCTGTCATCCGCCGGCTCAGCGGAGATCAACGGACTGATCTCCCGCTGAGCCGGCGGACCGAGGCGGGCTCCGTAGAAACGGAGTCCGCCTCGTGTGAAAGGGGCCTTACACTTTAACCAGTGGCAGCCCGTCCATTAGGGGCGCAGGGGCGCCACCCCCCTCATCCATGTGTCCGGCCCCTAATCTACATGCAGGGTGTCAGACGCATGGATTGCAATGTTTTTGTTTTTTTTGTTATTTTTTAGAAGCACATGATTAAAGCCGGAGGCTCTAATTGGCTTTAAAAAGTTGTTGACATTAGCAAATTAAAGGGATTGTAATGCCGCGTACACACGAGCGGATTTCTCCTCGGAAAAAGATATAACGGCTTTTCTGACAGGATTCCGCTCAAGTTTGCCTTGCATACACACTACGATGAGTGAGAAAAGTTCAATGCTTCTGAGCATGCTTCGAATTGTTTCCGAGCATGCGTAGGGATTTTGTGTGTCGGAATTGCCACAGACAATCGCATTTTCGGATAGGAACTTTTCCTGACCGAAAAATTGACAGCATGCTCTCAATTTTTTGCTGGCTGGAAGTCCGCCAGCAAAAGACCGATGGAGCATACACATGGTCGCATTTTCCGACGAAAAACTTTCATCGGTCTTTTGCGGGCCGAAATTCCGATTGTGTGTACGCGGCATAAGGGTTTTTTTTTTTTTAAATAACAAACATATCATACATATCTGCACTGTGAAGCTTGTTTTGCACAGAGTGGCCCTGATCCTCCTCTTCTGGGGTCCCCCGGCGGGTCTCGCGGCTCCTCCCCACAGCAGATAACCCCCTAGGAGAAGCGCTCTCCCAAGGGGGTTACCTTGCTGGCGCTCTCCCGAATCCACCATTCGGCGTCCATAGCCACCAAATGTATGACACGGCCCCGCCCGCGGCGCCCGCATCATTAGATTTGATTGACAGCAGCGGGAGCCAATGGCTGCGCTGCTATCAATCTAGCCAATCGGGACCCGAGACACCAGCTAGAGCTGGTGTGCTCGTCCCTGGCGAGAGAAAAAGAGGGTTCAGGTAAGTAAAATGAGGGCACTGGGAGGGCTGCTGCACTGCAAGAGGTTTTTCACCTCAATGCATAGAATGCATTGAGGTGAAAAACCACAAAGGTTTACAACCCCTTTAGTATTCGCTAATATCTTCTTGTTTCCCCTCCTAGCCAATCAGGAAGTGAGTAATGAGTCCCGACTGGCCGGGAGTCCTAAGACCCGAATGGCCAGGAGTCCTAATTCCTGATTGGCCGGGAAGAGAAGCATCGGCCGGGACTCAGTAGGGAAACGCAAGGTGGAAGCTGCCACCTGGATGGAGTATGTGGAGGGGAGCTGTTTTTGAAATATTCCACGCAAATATGCGTCCCCTCGGCGCCAAAGCCCCCCCGCTGAGAGGCCGCATATTTGCGTGCTGTCGACGCCAAGAGGTTAAGAACATTTTAGGGCCCTTTCACACTGATTAATTGTTCTTCTGTTTTTGCCTTACCAAAAAGCAGTATCTTATGGAACTCTTCACACCAGTCAGTTGTGGCCAGCTGCATGTTTTTAAAAATCCCTGCATGCTGCATTTTTGGTGAGGTTAAAAAAATGCACCAAAACGCATCTCCCTATTGAAATGAATGGAAAATGTATCAAAAATGTGACAAAAACGTTTCAAAAACGCACCAGTTTTTTGTGTTGATTTTGAGTCACGTGTCCTTTTTTCACAGGTGCAAAACGCACTGGAAACACAGCAAAAATGCAGCAAAACTGACAGCAAAAATTGATCACGAAGCATGTCATACTCACCTGCTCTGTGCAGTGATTTTGCACAGAGCAGCCCCGATCCTCCTCTTCTGGGGTCCCCCAGCCTGCGCTCCTGGCCTCCTGCCTAGTGCTCTCAGAGCAAGCAGCTTGCTATGGGGACACCCAGGCAGTCCATTCACACACAGAGCCATGCCTCGGCCCCACCCCTTCTCTCTCCTCATTGGCTCACTGGCTGGGATTGACAGCAGCAGGAGATATTGAGGAGTGGGTGTCCCCAGAGAGCCGCTGCACTTGTGCACATCGCTGGATCAAGATGGGGCTCAGGTAAGTATCAGAGGGACTGAGGGCGCATATAATGCATGAAGGTAAGAAAACTTTGAGCCTTTACAAACAAATACTAGTCTCTAGCCCCTCCTTCCCCATGCAATGGAGACGAAGAAAGGAAGACCAGCCTTAGGTGCCAACTATGGCTACCTCCATAAATACAGTGGAATGAGGGAGTGTAGCCACCCAGGGATCACCAGGTGAAAAAAAATACATGAAACAAAATAATGCAGCCACCAAATCTAAGGGCTGGTAATTTGCAATACATTACATTTTGCTTTTTGGTTTGGAAGAGTAGACTTTAGGCTATGCACTCCAATATGTTTGAAAAAGAATACCCCCACTCAGTCTTTATAATTGGCTATCCCAGCTAATAGAAACGACCAATTACAAAATGGTACAGAAAGGAGGACGTCTAATATGTTCACCATCCAAATATAAAGTACATGTTTCCAGAGATAACAAGTGATCTGTATTTATCCAGAGATGATTGTTATTATTACTGCTTTGACCATCTCCTTTTATTGTACATATCACTTTCCGGTACTCCAATATGTGTCCTTTTTTTATTCTGTTGCCCTTAACATTATTTTTGTACAGTTGTGTTAAATAAAGCTCTTTTGTTTTGTACCTTATGTTTTGCGCTCGTTGATCTAAAGTGATGCTCGTTGCTGAGTGATATTTGCTAGGTAATATAGGTACAGTATATACAGTGGAACCTTGGACTACGAGCATAATCCAGGAGAATGCTTGTAATCCAAAGCACTCGCATATCAAAGAGAGTTTCCCCATAGAAGTCAAAGGAAACGAAGATAATTCCTTCCACGTTGACTTCTATTGCATGCAATACCGCATGTGGCCAGAGGTGGGGGGGCGCCGGAGAGACTCGGAAATACTCTGAGACCGCTCAGGAGCATTTGGGAACGGAGTATTACCGAGTGTTTGCGAGTATTTCTGAACAGCTCCGAACAGCTCCGAACAGCTTAGAGTGTCACGGGCGCCCCGACACCTCTGGCGAAATGCGGTACAGCACACAGCAGAGGCTTGAATCCTGCTCGTTTTTGCGAGACAACACTTGCAAACCGAGTCAGGATTTTAAAAAATAATTGGTTCCACTGTACTGTAATATGGATATTAACGTTATAAGAATGAAAGATGTCCCATATATGAATCTATTAACTGCTTCAGCCCCGGACCATTTGGCTGGCCAAAGACCAGAGCACTTTTTGCCATTCGGCACTGCGTCGCTTTAACTGACAATTGCGCGGTCGTGCGACGTGGCTCCCAAACAAAACTGACGTCCTTTTTTCCCCACAAATAGAGCTTTCCTTTGGGTGGTATTTGATCACCTCTGCGGTTTTTATTTTTTGCGCTATAAACAAAAAAAAGAGCGTCAATTTTGAAAAAAACGCAATATTTTTTACTTTATGCTATAATATCCCCAAAATATATATAAAAAAAACACTTTTTTTCCTCAGTTTAGGCTGATCTGTATTCTTTCTACATATTTTTGGTAAAAAAATTGCAATAAGTGTATATTGATTGGTTTGCGCAAAAGTTATACCATCTACAAAATAGGGGATAGTTTTATGGCATTTGTATTACATTTTTTTTTTTTTTTTACTAGTAATGGCGGCGATCAGCGATTTTTATTGTGACTGCGACATTATGGCGTACACGTCGCACAATTTTGACACATTTTTGGGACCATTGGCATTTATACAGCGATCAGTGCGATTAAAAATGCATTGATTACTGTAAAAATGTCACTGGCAGTGAAGGGGTTGACACTAGGGGGCAGTGAAGGGGTTCATGTGTGTCCTAGGAAGTGTTCTAACTGAAGGGGGAGGGGACTGTGCAGGGAAGCTAACAGATCGCTGTTCATACTCTGTATACTATACTCTGTATGAACAGGGGATCTGTCAGTTCTCTGCTCAGAGAACCGGAAACTGTGTGTTTACAGACACAGATCCGGGTTCTCTAGATGATTATGTGCCAGGAATTAGCATTTTCTGAAATAAAATAAAAAAACACGGCGTATTGGTTACTTGCTAAGAAAACTCTATAAGGAAACCTTTCACAATAGTACATTACATGACATGAGTAATACCTGCCATCCAACATGATGGCTGTAGAGCACAGACTTAATGTCCTGCTAATCAAAATGATTGAAACCTAGGAGGAAATTACACAGGACAAGGCAGGGTGAGTTTATCTGGACTGGTAACTGGGAAATATCGACTCACACTTAGCATCTCTTAAATATAAAAATGCATTTTCTGGTTATATTGGAAAAAGCATCAATATCAAATTAGGCCACTGTCAATACAACTCATTGTGGTTTTGATTAAGACAAACCGCCCTGTGTCAGTTAAATGCAAATTCCAATTTAGGCCTTAAGAATCAGAATATATGCAATTTATTTATTGAGCTCTCATTCTGCATCGCTGTATCTTGTCCCGGGTCAAAAAAATCATTGTTAAAAATGGTGCTGTGCGCAGAAATACTTATTATGAAGCGATCAGTTAATTTATAATGAAATATTTGTGAGTTCACTAATGGAAAAAGACTTGCATAGAGCCATCAGTAGCCCAATGCAATATAAATCTATATATTGTAAACTATGTTTGATGTATATTTATAAACACACACATATACAGTATATATATATATATATATATATATATATATATATATATATATATATACATATATATATATATATATATATATATACACAGTATCTCACAAAAGTGAGTACACCTCTCACATTTTTGTAAATATTTTATTATATCTTTTCATGTGACAACACTGAAGAAATGATACTTTGCTACAATGTAAAGTAGTGAGTGTACAGCTTGTATAACAGTGTAAATTTGCCGTCCCCTCAAAATAACTCAACACACAGCCAATAATGTCTAAACCGCTGGCAACAAAAGTGAGTACACCCCTAAGTGAAAATGTTCAAATTGGACCCAAAGTGTCAATATTTTGTGTGGCCACCATTTTTTTCCAGCACTGTCTTAACCCTCTTGGGCATGGAGTTCACCAGAGCTTCACAGGTTGCCACTGGAGTCCTCTTCCACTCCTCCATGACAACATCACAGAGCTGGTGGATGTTGGAGACCTTGCGCTCCTCCACCTTCTGTTTGAGGATGTCCCACAGATGCTCAATAGGGTTTAAGTCTCGAGACATGTCTGGCCAGTCCATCACTTTTACCCTCAGCTTCCTTAGCAAGGCAGTGGTCATCTTGAAGGTGTGTTTGGGGTCGTTATGTTGGAATACTGCCCTGCGGCCCAGTCTCTTAAGGGAGGGGATCATGCTCTGCTTCAGTATGTCACAGTACATGTTGGCATTCATGGTTCCCTCAATGAACTGTAGCTCCCCACTCATGCAGCCCCAGACCATGACACTCTCACCACCATGCTTGACTGTAGGCAAGACACACTTGTCTTTGTACTCCTCACCTGGCTGCCACCACACATGCTTGACACCATCTGAACCAAATAAGTGTATCTTGGCCTCATCAGACCACAGGACATGGTTCCAGTAATCCATGTCCTTAGTCTGCTTGTCTTCAGCAGACAGTTTGCAGGCTTCCTCTGCATAATCTTTAGAAGAGGCTTCCTTCTGGGACGACAGCCATGATGACCGATTTGATGCAGTGTGTGGCATATGGTCTGAGCACTGACTGGCTGACCCCCCCACCCCTTCAGCCTCTGCAGCAATGCTGGCAGCACTATTTGAATCTATTTGACATATGTCCATTTCCCAAAGACAACCTCTGGATATGATGCTGAGCACGTGCACTCAACTTCTTTGGTCGATCATGGTGACCATATATATATATATATATATATATATATATATATATATATAGATCTATATATATATATATATATATATATATATATAGATCTATATATATATGCCCTGTGTGAGTGGGCGGCTGTCATATGACGGCGGCCCAGAACAAGAGCCGCACCGCTCCGCCGTCATATCACGGTGGGCTGGCGGCAACAGGTTAAAGTTCATGTGCGTGTAAAGGCAGGTGTCCCAATACTTTTGACAAAATAGTGTAAAATAATGTCGCTAATATTTTATCATACTGTGGAAAGATGTAGCCAGTATAGACATACAGTATAATATCATGTATAATATCTATATATATATATATATATCTCTCTCTCTCTCTCTCACTATATATATATATATATATATATATATATATATATATATATATATATATATATATAGATCTATATATATATATATATATATATATATATAGATCTATATATATATATATACATATAGTGAGAGAGAGAGAGAGATATATATATATATATATATATAGATATTATACATGATATTATACTGTATGTCTATACTGGCTACATCTTTCCACAGTATGATAAAATATTAGCGACATTATTTTACACTATTTTGTCAAAAGTATTGGGACACCTGCCTTTACACGCACATGAACTTTAACCTGTTGCCGCCAGCCCACCGTGATATGACGGCGGAGCGGTGCGGCTCTTGTTCTGGGCCGCCGTCATATGACGGCCGCCCACTCACACAGGGCATGCACGTGCGCGCAGCCCTGCACTATGATCCATTCACAGCCGATCACTTAATCTAAAAATAGACAGGTTACTAGCTGTTACCGGCTCTTCTCTCCTCACACACCGTTTCCAGTGTGCGGAGAGAAGAGCCAGGAGCAGTGAGTTACCGATCTATGTATTGTAGTGTATTTCACCAACACCACACCTGTTCACTCCACACCACACCACAACAACACCAACGCCTGTTACATCGCCACCCCTCCCCCAATAACAGCTGTCACCCAACAGTCACCACATCAGTGCTTATAAAAGTGCACCTGTCACCCATCAGTGCCCACAAAGTGCACCTGTCACCGTCAGAGACTGCCGTCAGCGGTGCACCTGTCAGCCATCAGTAACCATCGCCAGTGACCGTCATCAGCGACCCATCCATGACCCTCATCTGTCACCTATCAGTCCCATAAAGTGCACCAGTCACCATCAGGGACTGCCATCAGTGACTGTCACCCGTCAAAGTTTGAAGGATGATTGTTAATCTGTCCCATTACTTTTGGTCCCTTAAAAAGTGTCAGGCACATACAGTATACAAACTGTTGTAATTCCTACACCTTTTATCTAATTTGGATGTAAATACCCTGAAATTAAAGCTGAAAGTCTGCAGTTAAAGAACATCTTGTTTGTTTAATTTCAAATCCAATGTGGTGGTGTATAGAGCCAAAAAGATTAGAATTGTGTCAATGTCCCAATATTTATTGACCTGACTGCATACCTGGATAACTTCTACACCAGCCTGCCCCTTTTCAAACACCTATACCTCGCAGAAACTCTGGCCTGTGGAACCTCCAGAAAGAATAGGAAGGGCTTCCCACAAGCCATAGTGAATAATAATTTGCGAAGGGGAGAAAGAGCAACTTTGAGATGCAACAAAGTGCTGGCCTTGAAGTGGAAGGATACCAGGAATGTGTACATGATGTCCACCATCCATGATGACACTACAGTTGAAGTTCAGAGAAGACGAGATCCCATTGTAAAGCCAACATGTGTACAAGATTACAATCTATACATGGGGGGGGGGGGTGGATTTCAACTACCAAATGCTTCAGCCCTATCTATCAATAAGGAGGTCGCGTTTCTGGTACAAGAAGGTAGCACTCTTTTGTAAAAGTCTCACACATGTGGTATCGCTATACTCAGGAGGAGTAGCAGAATGTATTTTGGGGTGTCATGTTTGCTATGTACATGCTATGTTTTGGAAATATCTTAAAAATGGACAACTTTGTGGAAAAAAAATGCATTTTCATTTTTTTTCCCCACTTTTTCCAAAAACATCTGGAAAAAATGAACCGTTCAAAAGACTCATTATGCCTCATAGATTATACGTTAGGGTGTCTGCTTTCCAAAATGGGGTCATTTTGTAGGCGTTTCCATTGTCCTGGTGCTCCAAGGCCTTCAAAAGTGTAATAGGTGGTTGAGAAATGAGATGTGTAGTTTATGCTTGTAGAACGCCTGAAGGTGCTACTTCACTGGTGGGCCTCTGTATGTGGCTAGGCTGTGTAAAAGTCTCACACATGTGGTATCGCCATACTCAGGAGGAGTAGAAAAATGTATATTGGGGTGTCATTTTTGCTATTTACATGCTATGTGTTGGAAATATCTTAAAAATTGACCACTTTGTGGAAAAAAATGCATTTTCATTTTTTCTCCACATTTTCCAAAAACTTCTGGAAAAAAATGAACAGTTCAAAAGACTCATTATGCCTCATAGATTATACGTTGAGGTGTCTGCTTTCCAAAATGGGGTACTTTCCTGGCTTGTTAGTGTCTCAAGAAATGAGCTAGGTCTTCAGTACATCAGGTGTGATCAGGTGTGATGAATTTTCAGTGATTGGCACCATAGCTTGTAGACTCTATAACATTCACAAAGACCAAATAATATACAGTAATTAGGGTTAGTTTTACCAAAGATATGTAGCCGTATAAATTTTGGCCAAAATTTATAAAGAAATATTACTAATTTGCAAAATTTTATGACAGAAACAAAGAAAAAGGCATTTTTTCACCAAATTTTCAGTCTTTTTTTATTTATAGCACAAATAAAAAACCCACTAGTGATTAAATACCACCAAAAGAAAGCTCTATTTGTGTGAAAAAAAGGACGCAAATTTAATTTGGGTACAGTGTTGCATGACTGAGTAATTGTCATTCAAAGTGTGAGAGCGTTGAAAGCTGAAAATTGGTCTGGGGGTGAAAGTGCCCTGTAGGCAAGTGGTTAATGGCATACCAGACTTAGTCCGTAGGGTTCAATATTGAGTTGGCCCACCCTTTGCAGCTATAACAGCTTCAACTCTTCTGGGAAGGCTGTCCACAAGGTTTAGGAGTGTCTATGGGAATGTTTGACAATTCTTCCAGAAGTGCATTTGTGAGGTCAGGCACTGATGTTGGACAAGAAGGCCTGGATCGCAGTCTCTGCTCTAATTCATCCCAAAGGTGTTCTATCGGGTTGAGGTCAGGATTCTGTGCAAGCCAGTCAAGTTCCTCCACCCCAAACTCGCTCATCACCTTTGGGATGAATTCGAGCGAAGACTGTGAGCCAGGCCTTCTCGTCCAACATTAGTGCCTTACCTCACGAATGTGCTTCTGGAAGAATAGTCAAACATTCCCATGGACACAATCCTAAACCTTGTGGACAGCCTTCCCAGAAGAGTTGAAGCTGTTATAGCTGCAAAGGGTGGGCCAAATCAATATTGAACTCTACAGATTAAGACTGGGATGGCATTAAAGTTCATGTGCATCTAAAGCCAGGCACCCCATTACTTTTGACAATGTAGTGTGTGTGTGTATACATATATATATATATTATACCTCTTATTATACTGTATGTCTACACTGGCTACATCTTTCCATGGCATGATAAAATATTATTTACATTATTATTTATACTTCATTACTATATATCTATGCTATGTATTACAAATTATGTGATCACTCTATAAACAACACGTATGTAACTATATATGTGTACTTACAGCATACTTCGGGGAGGACAAGAAGGTCTGGCTCGCAGTCTCTGCTCTAATTCATCTTCCAATGACACCAAAGATGGGATACAATTCATTCCACCGACACCAAAGATGGGATACCATTCCTTCCATCGACACTAACAACAGGGCACTATTCCCCCCAACTGTCACCAACGATGGGGCACTTTTCCTTCCACTGACACCAAAGATCGGACACTATACCTTCCACTGACACCAATGATGGGACACTATTCCTTCCACTGACACCAAAGATAGGACATTATTCCTTCCACTGACACCAAAGATGGGACACTATACCTTCCACTGACACCAATGATGGGACACTATTCCTTCCACTGACACCAATGATGGGACACTATTCCTTCCACTGACACCAAAGATAGGACATTATTCCTTCCACTGACACCAAAGATGGGACACTATACCTTCCACTGACACCAATGATGGGACACTATTCCTTCCACTGACACCAATGATGGGACACTATTCCTTCCACTGACACCAAAGATAGGACATTATTCTTTCCAGCGACACCAAATATGGGACACTATACCTTCCACTGACACCAATGATGGGACACTATTCCTTCCACTGACACCAAAGATAGGACATTATTACTTCCAGCGACACCAAAGATGGGACACTATTCATTCCACTGACACCAAAGATAGGACATTATTCCTTCCAGCAACACCAAAGATGAGGTACTATTCCTTCCACTGACACCAAAGATGGGACGCTAATCCTTCCACTGACGCCAAAGATGGGGTACTATTCCTTCCATCGACACCAAAGATGGGACACTATTCCTTCCATCGACATTAACATTGACACCAACGATGGGGCATAATTCCTCATACTGATATCAATGATGGAGCATAATTCCTCCTCTTACTGACCATGTAATTTATTTATTTTTTTTTACTCCCGGTACAGCTCGCTACCTCAACATCACAACCGAGTTAGTGTGCTTGCATCACTCCTGGTCCAGCGTGCAGTAATACCCTGACGTGTGTTTCGTCCGTGCGGACTTCCTCATGGGGCCAAATCGCACCAATCCATCTACTCCTTGATTTATATAAGGTTAGACCAGGAGAAAAGGTTACATTGTGAAGAGGTTATGGTCTTGTTTACAAACTTATAATATTTTTAACAACTTTGTTGGTCATCTGCTACTTACAAACACAAACGGTTTACAGTTGCTTAATTGTACATATAAACAAGAAGCTAAAAATTGTCTTCCTAAATTTATCGCCAGAACATTTCATGGGAGCACGTGGGAAAAGTCATTGAGTTATGCAATCCATGTACCGTAATCATTCATTCTATTTATTGAGCACATCCTGTGTGTTCAGGGTCAGTGTGACC
The DNA here is from genome assembly GCF_042186555.1 of Aquarana catesbeiana. Taxonomy (NCBI): domain Eukaryota; kingdom Metazoa; phylum Chordata; class Amphibia; order Anura; family Ranidae; genus Aquarana; species Aquarana catesbeiana. The sequence goes on along the minus strand of NC_133327.1, from coordinate 662,455,091 downwards.
TGCAAGTAATATTTGTTAAATAAATCCTCTGCTAATGTTACTGGCTACCCACATCCTATGTTAATGCTTCTGATATAAACATAGCATGCTGTGACGAGCTGGGCACGTATGACATTATACTTCATTACTTTACAAGTTCAGAGTCCCACATGTGCATTAGTGCATGCAGTAAGACTAACGAGTTAATTTAATAAAATGGAGCAAAAAACAAAAGCACAACATGCAAATTGTACTACTATTAACACTTAGAGCTGATCATGTTCTGTGTTGGCTTCAGTTTTAATGTTTGCTGCTATGGAATACTAGATTATTGTAACCTTTGCTCATTGCATTGTTGTTTTAATAAGCTTGCATAAGTGCGTTCTCATGTTCTCAGCAAAGATGACAAACTAATGTAGGTTTATGTATAAAAGATTACGCTGCGCTAGAGTGTGTTAGACATGCTACTAAATTATAGCATGATAGAACAACTGCGTCTAAATAAAACGCATGTGGATGAGGGAAACAAAATACCTCTACAAGGTAAGCGGACCTAATAATAGACGAATACTAATAAATATGAATACAAATGATTGTGAAATATGACGAATACATATAAATGCATCAACCTAATAAATGCAAATTCAAATGTGAAATATGACAGATAAACGCATCAAAGTGCACAAGTACAAATAAGCATAACTGAATCACAGCATTACTAGATCGGATGATGACACCCTGATGATGACACGTGATCCCTGTGTCGAACACGCGTAGGGGAGGGGCTAGGACGGAGTGAGAGACAGCTGAGCTGCCTATTGAGGAGACACCCATACCCTCACGAAAAGTATCATATTTGCCATGTTTAGAGCGGTGCACTGACGCACCTATATATTGTGAGTACCCCTTTTGGGGAGAGTATCTATATCTTTTAATACATTTTAAAACGGTATTATACTGTGTAGTTTTTTCTTCCCATCTATATACTCTTTACTGCATTGGAGCCTGGGATCCTGTGATCTACTTAGAACCCGGGGTGGTTCACAAGCATGGTTTGACTTTGTCTAGCGACTTGGTCACACACTCTGAGGTGAGCGCATTACCTTTGGGGTCACCGAATCGCACCATTGCATGGTCTGTGGCACTTTGAGAGTTACTAGCAAGTTTGATTGAATCACCAGTGGACATCACGTTTAGGCACCTTTATTTATACCTCTTGTAGGACTTCATAGTGAACTATATTTTTTGGTTCCATTGAGGACTTTTTTACACATGAACTGTGTGGTACCAAATTACTATTGTTTTTTACACTTAGCACTTTTTACATGCTCATATATATATTTATATTGTAATAAGTATGCTTATTTGCACATTTGCACTTTATGCGTTTATATTTTGCACATTTGAGTAATATTGTCATTTAGTTATGCATATTGACACATTTGCACTTTGATGTGTTTATATTCATTTATTCATTCTAGTAATGCTGTGATTCAGTTATGCTTATTGGTACCTGTGCACTTTGATGCGTTTATCTGTCATATTTCACATTTGAATTTGCATTTATTATTTTGATGCGTTTATATGTATTTGTCATATTTTACATTTGTATTCATATTTATTAGTATTCATCTATTATTAGGTCCGCTTACCTTGTAGAGGTATTTTGTTTCCCTCATCCACATGCGTTTATTTAGACGCAGTTGTTCTATCAGGCTATAATTTAGTAGCATGTCTAACACACTCTAGCGCAGCGTAATCTTTTTTACATTTGTCATTTTGCACGCGTATGAGACGTGTTTAATGCATGCAGCTGAGTGGTGTTTTACTAAGTTTTGTGTGGCTCGCAGCATCTTTCCCATCGTAATGTGGGCTTACATAGTTTTTTTCATCCCTAAAAATTACTTACAAAATCACAATATTGTATACACTTTACTATGATAATACTAGAATACTCGCAAGGAATCTGCAACACTTTTATTTATATATATATATATACATACTGAACAACATTATAAACGTAACACTTTTGTGTTGGCCCCTATTTATCATGAGCTGAACTCAAAGATCTACGACTTTTTCTATGTACACAAAAGGTCTATTTCTCTCAAATATTATTCACAAATCTGTCTAAATCTGTGTTAGTGAGCACTCCTCCTTTGCTGAGATAATCCATCCACCTCACAGGTGTGGCATATCAGGATGCTGATTAGACAGCATGATTATTGAGAATTTGGCAGTACATCCAACCGGCCTCACAGCTGCAGACCATGTGTAACCACACCAGCCCAGGACCTCCACATCCAACATCTTCACCTCCAAGATCATCTGAGACCAGACACCCGGACAGAGGCTGCAACAATCTGTTTGCATAACCAAAGAATTTCTGCACAAACTGCACAACCTGTCAAAAACCGTCTCAGGGAAGCTCATCTGCTCGTTGTCCTCATCGGGGTCTCAACCTGACTGCAGTTTGTCGTCGTAACCGACTTGAGTGGGCAAATGCTCACATTTGATGGCATCTGGCACTTTGGAGAGGTTCTCTCTTCACGGATGAATCCCGGTTTTCACTGTACAGGGCAGATGGCAGACAGTGTGTATGACGTTGTGTGGGTGAACGGTTTGCTGATGTCAACGTTGTGGATCGAGTGGCACATGGTGGCGGTGGGGTTATGGTATGGGCAGGCATATGATATGGACGACGAACATAGGTGCATTTTATTGATGGCATTTTGAATGCACAGAGATACCGTGACAAGATACTGACGCCCATTGTTGTGCCATTCATCCACGACCATCACCTCATGTTGCAGCATGATAATGCACGGCCCCCATGGTGCAAGGATCTGTACACAATTCTTGCATGGCCAGCATACTCACCGCACATATCACCCATCGAGCATGTTTGGGATGCTCTGGATCGCCGTATGTGACAGCATGGTCCAGTTCCTGCCAATATCCAGCAACTTTGCACAGCCATTGAAGAGGAATGGACCAACATTCCACAGGCCACAATCAACAACCTGATCAACTCTATGTTAAGGAGAGGTGCTGCACAGCGTGAGGCAAATGGTCACACCAGATACTGACTGGTTTTTCGGACCCCCCCCCAATACAGTAAAACTGCACATTTTAAAGTGGCCAGCCTAAGGCACACCTGTGCAACAATAATGCTGTCTAAACAGCATCTTGATATGCCACACCTGTGAGGTGGATGGATTATCTCGGCAAAGGAGAAGTGCTCACTAACACAGATTTAGACAGATTTGTGAACAATATTTGAGAGAAGTAGGCCTTTTGTGTACATAGAAAAAGTCGTAGATCTTTAGGTTCAGCTCATGATAAATAGGGGCAAACACAAATGTATTGCGTTTATAATTTTGCTCAGTGTATATATAGATATATATATATAGATAGATATATATATAGATATATATAGATATATATATATCTATATATAGATATATATATATCTATATATATATATATATATGCACATAACCACTATATTGTCAAAAGTATTGGGACGCCTGCCTTTACACGCACATTAATGGCATCCCAGTCTTAGTCTGAAGGGTTCAATATTGAGTTGGCCCACCCTTTGCAGCTATAACAGCTTCAACTCTTCTGGGAAGGCTGTCCACAAGGTTTAGGAGTGTGTCTATGGGAATGTTTGACCATTCTTCCAGAAGCGCATTTGTGAGGTCAGGCACTGATGTTGGACAAGAAGGCCTAACATGCAGTCTCTGCTCTAATTCATCTTAAAGGTGTTCTAACGGGTTGCGGTCAGGACTCTGTGCAGGCCAGTCAAGTTCCTCCACACCAAACTTGCTCATCCAGGTCTTTCTGGACCTTGCTTTGTGCACTGGTCCAAATCATTTGGTGGAGGGGGGATTCTGGCGTGGGGTTTTTTTTCAGGGGCTGGGCTTGGCCCCCTAGTTCCAGTGAAGGGATCTCTTAAGGCGTCAGCATACCAAGACATTTTGCACAATTTAATACTCCCAACTTTGTGGGAACAGTTTGGGGATGTCCCCTTCCTGTTCCAACATGACTGCACACCAGTGAACAAAGCAAGGTCCATAGCTGTTATAGCTGCAAAGGATGGGCCAACTCAATATTGAACCCTATAGACTGGGATGTCATTAAAGTTCATGTGGGTGTAAAGGCAGGCATCCCAATATTTTTGCCAATATAGTGTATTACATACATGTTTTGGGGTTTATATCTAAGAAATGATAATCTGCAATATATTACATACATGTTTTGGGGTTTAGTAATTCTTTAAATCCTTGGGATGTCACAAAGCTTTCGCTAAAGCCCCTTTCACACTGGGGCAGGGGCGGCATCGGCGGTAAAGCGCCACTATTTTTAGCGGCGCTTTACCGTCGTATTTGAGGAGGTATTCGGTTGCTAGGGGGGCACTTTTAACCCCCGAAAAAGGGTTAAAACCACTCGCAAAGCGTTGCTGCAGCAGTGCTTTTCCAGCGGTATAGCCGCGCTGCCTTATTGATTTCAATGGGCAGGAGCGGTGGAGGAGCGGTATACACTCCGCTCCTTCACCAATCCAAAGATGCTGCTAGCAGGACTTTTTTTACCGTCCTGCCAGCGCACCGTTCCAGTGTGAAAGCCCTCTGGCTTTTACACTGAAGAGACAGGAGAGGCTCTTTCAGAGCGCTTTGCAGGTGATATTTTTAGCATGTAGTGCCTGCAAAGTGCCCCAGTATGAAAGGGGTCTTAAACACCATGGGGTTGATTTACTAAATCTGGAGAGTGCAAAATCGGGTGCAGCTCTGCATAGAAACCAATCAGCTTCCAGGTTTTATTGTCAAAGCTTAACTGAACAAGCTGAAGTTAGAAGTTGATTGGCTACCATGAACAGCTGCACCTGATTTTGCTCTCTCCAGTTTTAGTAAATCAACCCCCATAGTTGTTATGATGTCTGAGGAGGTTCCTCATCCTTGTGGATGCTGGCTTCATCCTGGTGATGGGCAGGCCAGTCAAGTTCCTCCACCTCACTCGCTCATCAATGTCTTTATGGACCTTGCTTTGTGCACTGGTCCAAATCCTTTGGTGGAGGGGGGATTAGGGTGTGGGGTTGTTTTTCAGAGGTATAGTGCCTCATATCAGTGGGGGGAATAGTGCTCCAAGGGCTGAATAAAAGCAAGCAAAGGCCCACATCTGGCCCCCCGGGCTGCAGTTTGGAGACCACTGGCATAGACCATCCACCCTATTCACCAGATCTTGCTCTGTCTGACTATTACCTATTTCCTAAACCTAAAAAGACACTGAAAGGCTGAAAGGACAGACAATTCTGATGGATTCAGAGGTCATAGTAGCAACAGAGTAGTATTTCACAGAGTAGATGAAGCAATTTTTCTTGGAAGGGTTAAAGAAATTGGAGAGATGAACGTTTTGTTGCTCTAGCTCTTTTCCTTCTTGGTCGGGCCGAGAACTTTTCAGCCCCTTCTCATATTTTTGCACAAAAATTCTGCTTGAGCTACAAATGTACCATTAAATATAAAAAGTCATGTTACCAAAAAAATGTAGCTTGCATTTAATGTATGTAGCCCTGTATCCTAACTATATGTATATGCATGTGTGCGGGGTGCCTTTTACATTTTGGGTTTCTTTTATTTTAAGTTCACCAATCTCTTCCTGCTCTCCATCGTGAACTGACCCACAGTACTCTTGGGCTCAAAGAGGAACCAAAAAAAGTGCTAAAACTGGTCAGCACATACTGAAGTTTTCAGGCGTCTTTACAACAAACATTCCAATAACCCCATCACCCAACAATTATCAAGTACATAACTCAGTTATCTTTTCATTCTCCTGGAGGTTGGTCCATCCCCTTCTTATTGCCATCATGTGCCAAAAATGATGACTATGCATCAAGCTTTGGTTACTGAAGAGGTAATAGAGCTGCTTAGATTCTCTCAAATTGTGAAAGGTGACTTTGGCATACATTTCAAGGGATGAGACATTTGAAACAGAAAGCCAAATAGTCTTTATTCTTCAGGGGGCTGCAGGTGCTGTGGACATGGACGGCGGTGAAGCACATACAAAATAATTGTATTGAGAAGGCAGATAGCACCTGGACAACAGGTTTTTACCTAATCAAGATGAATACAATTTGTGTTCAAGTGATGACAAAGATAATAACAGGATAGATAAGACTAATCAAATGCCTTGGGGTGGTGAAAGTGCAACAAATCTCATGAAAGTCCCAATGGGAGCACCATCATGTCAAGTAAGAGAATGAATGTTCTTCACTTCCATCAGGGCTGGTACAAGGGAGGGGCAGTTGCCCTGGGTACAAAGGTTTATTGTCTGACTGAAAGATCCCTTATGTTTGCACATCATGAACGGAAAAGGGGGGGGGGATCGCATCTTTGCCCTGGGCACTGGATGACCTTGTCCCAACACTGACCTTCATACTTTCATTTTTGGATCACATTAATAATGCCACTGACTGTACTGATTCTGTATTTCATTTCTAGGTCCATTATAAGCCTGTCAGGTACACACCACCATTCATAGGTCTGCACAGCCTATTGCATTAGGGTGTGCACCCCAAAGCTCAAACACGCTTGTGTGTGTATGTGTAATAAATAGAAAAAAAAAATAAAAATATATATATATATATATATATATATATATATATATATATATATATATATATATATATATATATGCACTCCTAGAAATAAATGTAAAAAGAAAACAGTAGAGCAGTTGATGGTGTCAGTAGGGCAGTGGACGGTGTCAGTCATTTTTTTATTTTTATTATTTTATTTTTGTATTCATTTTACAATTTTATTTTTATATATTTTTTTTTACAATCCTATTTATATTTTACAATTTTTTGTAGGAGCCCCGTTGGGGGCTTTGGTGAAATATCATCAGGGGAAATCTGCACCAGGTAATTAGGGTGTACCCAGGCACACCCGACACACCTGCCTCTGCACGCCTATGCCACCAATGTTTTAGACTCATGGTCGCCAACCCCACCTAAAGGGGTTTGAAAAATAAACAGACTCCATTTTATGTAGCCTCAACCCACAGTCACCACCTCTGAAAGATGATATGCAAGATTCAGACAGCTGGCAAATGTGTCGCTAAATAAAATAAAAATAAAAGAGCAAACAGGTAAAAACTGAAAGGAATAAAAAAAATGAACAGTATAATAAAGCTATAATAATAACTAGAAATATTGGCTCAAGGAAAAAAAAAAATGTTCTTCCCCTTGGAGCAGCATGGTCTACAATTTGCTTGTACAGCTTGTTGCTGGACATTGAAAGAGCAGCAGCAAAGTGATAAGGTCATTCCTCTGCTCACCCTGTTTTGAGCATGTTCACATGTGCTCTGTGCAAAGCAGGAGGCTCAGGTGTCTATGAACAGATTTAGATTTAGATCAGAGAGAATTGTTTAAGAGACACCTAAGATGAAAATATGGTCTGGGTAGCCCATGCCATATCCCACATACAAAGATTTGCAAAAGGAGATGGCCCCAGGGATTTTATGGGCATGGGAGGTAAAACCAGACCATACAGAAGTATGAAAAAATACAAAATTTATTGATAAGACATATAAAAAGACATGAAATGTATAAAATGTACAAATATTGAAAAAAAAAAAAAAAAACGAAAAAATTAACAGCAATAATTGACTGATATACATATAAGGTAGACCTGTAGTCGACCCAAATATGTTGACAGTATGCCCAACATGTTTTGGAAAAATATGGTATTAATTTCCTTCTTCAGGGGCTGAGCTGAGGTAGGCTGTTAAATTCTAATAACAAAAGAAAATAAACAAAATAATAATACAAAGTTCATAGTACATGAGTATAATATTATACATAAAAAGAGTAATGCCGCGTACACGCGATCGGGATTTTGGTCAGAAAAAGATATGATGGCTTTTCCGACGGGATTCCGCTCAAGCTTGCCTTGCATACACACGGTCACGCAAAAGTTCGCTGAACTTTTTACCGCCAAGAACGGGGTGACGTACAACACTACGACGAGCCAAGAAAATGAAGTTCAATGCTTCCCGAGCATGCGTCGAATTGTTTCCGAGCATGCGTAGGAATTTTGCGCGTCGGAATTGTTACAGACGATCGCATTTTCGGATAGGAACTTTTTCCGACCGGAAAATTGAGAACATGCTCTCAATCTTTTGCTGGCTGGAATTCGGCCAGCAAAAGTCCGATGGAGCATACACACGGTCGCATTTTCCGAACCAAAAGGTCACATCGGTCTTTTGCTGGCCGAATTTCCGATCGTGTGTACGCGGCATAACAGTGGCCGCTTACTAATCATTTTCCAAGCATGGCAAAAACCATCAATAGATTTAGATCAGACGTGTTAGGTTGACCAAATTTAATGCATTCATATCTTGATAAAATTGTGTTTTTATCAATGAATTAATTAATTTATGTATGTAATTAGTATTAATATTTTCCTTAAAGTTCTTCTTGGTTTAGACTTAAATGCCTTGATGAAGAAACATAGTAGGGAAACTATTGTAGTTTTAGGGAAATGTTCCTTTTTTTTTTCCTTTTAATGAATATATTATATATTGCATATATCCATTTGTATTGATTGGCAGTACTGTGTGTGACGGCCTATAAATGGGATGTCATTGCGCTATCTCTGGCACACTGTGTCTGACCCGCTGGCTATGACTCATGTAGTAATACACTATCAATGTCATTATTCCAGCTTTTGAAGATTTGTCAGTGGAAATAGATGTTCTTGGAAATGTATTTTCAAGTCTTTAAATTTCCAGTTGCCTGGTGAAATCCCTTGTTTTCTGCATGTAGGAAGAATTTGTTGCCTTATTATCTCATTCTGTAGGTTTAAGAGGTAATTTTTTATTGAATGGCAGTGGTTTAAGTGCAAAATCACAATTTATCAGCCAATCCAGGATTGGTATAATTGAAAATTGTAGTCATTACAGCCCTCTAAGACATTGTTTTAAGACCATACTCCACATGGTTCTGTGAACTGATTGAAGCAATGTTTATCTTCTTGATTGATTCACAAAACATTTATGGGGGCAGAGAGCTTTGTACATATATGTATTTGTGTATGTGTGTGTATATACGGCCACTTTATTAGGTACACCTTGCTAGTACCGGGTTGGACCTCCTTTTGTCTTCAGAATTGCCTTCATTCTTAATGGCATATATACAACAAGGTGTTGGACACATTCCTCAGAGATTTTGGTCCATAGTGACATGATGGCATCACACAGTTGCTGCAGATTTGTCGGCTGCACATCCATGATGTAAATCTCCCATTCTATCACATCCCAAAGGTGCTCTATTGGATGAGATCTGGTGACTGTGGAGACCATTGGAGTACAGGGACCTCATTGTCCAGTGGTGAGATGATTGGAGCTTTGTGACATGGTGCATTATTCTGCTGGAAGGAGCCATCAGAAGATGGGGACACTGTAGTCATAAAGGGATGGACATGGTCAGCAACAATACTCAGGTAGGCCGTGGCGTTTAAATGATGCTCAATTGGTACTAAGGGGCCCAGAAAATATCCCCCCCACCATTACACCTCCACCACCAGCCTGAACCGGTGATACAAGGCAGGATGGATCCATGCTTTCATGTTGTTTACACCAAATTCTGACCCCGACCATCTGAATGTCACAGCTGAAATCGAGACTCATCAGACCAGGCAATGTTTTTCCAATCTTCCAATCTCTATTGTCCAATGTTGGTGATCCTGTGTGAATTGTAGCCTCAACTTCCTGTTCTTAGTTGACAGGAGTGGCACTTGGTGTGTTCTTCTGATGCTGTAGCCCATCTGCTTCAAGGTTCAAGGTTTTGTGCATTTAGAGATGGTGTTCTGCATACCTTGGATGTACTGAGTGGGTATCTACCTTTCTATCATCTGGAACCAGTCTGCCTATTCTCCTCTGAGCTCAGACATCAACAAGGCATTTTCCTCCACACAACTGCCTCTCACTGGATATTTTCACTTTTTCAGACCATTCTCTGTAAACCCGAGAGATGGTTGTGTGTGAAGATCCCAGTAGATCAGCAGTTTTTGAAATATTCAGAATAGCCCAGCTGGCACCAACAACCATGCCACATTAAAAGTCATTTAAATCCCCTTTCTTCCCCATTCTGGTATTCTGGTGCCCAGTTTGAACTTCAGCAAGTCGTCTTCACCATGTCCTAGATGCCTAAATGTATTGAGTTGCTTCCATATGATTGGCTAATTAGCAATTTGTGTTACCAAGAAATTGAACAGGTGTACCTAATAAAGTGGCCGGTGAGTGTATATACTGTGTGTGTTTGTATGTATATATATATATATATATATATATATATATATATTTATGTAACCAGGTGCTTAGCTAGCTAGAGAGTGAGTTAGAACACAGTGCCGCGGCTGCTCTCTATGCCCTCACTAAACAGACGTGCTGCATCTATGAACACAATCTGCCTTCCACCAGCAGGAGAAGCAGACAACCAAAAGAGCTCCATAGACTGGCTGCATTGGACCGTTAAAGAAGTCAAAGTCCTGAATGGGAGTCATGCTGTGGAATCCTGTGGACCTTTAAACTACAGCACCTATAAGGCCTGATTCACACCTATGCATTTTTAGTGCTTTTTGCATTTTGCAGATTTGCACTACAGAACGTGTTCCATAGGAAACCAGGTTGAATGGACTATAGTGCAAATCTGCAAAATGCAAAAAGCACTAAATATGCATAGGTGTGAATCAGGCCTCAGGAGACAGTGAGGCGGAAGAGAAAAGGCAGTATTTTCCAGGCTGCAGATCAGCTTTCTCTTTATTGCAAGGGGATCAGAGCGAGCACATCGGTCTACTTGGGTGTGCGCCCATCTGACACAAGCCTGTGACCTGAGCTAGTAATAGGGTTCCTGTGTGCTGGGCACCTGAGAGAAGAGCTCTGAGTGCTGAGAGGCTGAGGGCCGAGCTACTGGCGGGACATAGACTCTTGCTGCAGAGAAACCAGAGCACTGTATACCAGTGGGCTGAGTACTGGAGCCATTCCAAGCTGATCCAGAGGACGTTTGAACAGCAGAACCATTGCGGCTGTATCACTGGGACTGGTGAGACGACATTGATGCCATTGACCTGTTGCTGCTAGATGAGGTTGAGCATAGAGGGACTGGACATTTGACTAGCAGCCTTTACCACTGCATGCAGACTTTACTGGAACTCTATTTATGCGCACCACCGTAAAGACTCGGCCCCCAACGCTAGCCGGCTAAAGAATTGTGGCACATGATTGTTTCTTTAGATAGGCTGTTCTACAAGGACTTCATTTACTGTCTATAGTAAGTGGTACCATTACAGTAGACGAGGGGTCTTAGCATAGCCATTCCTAGAGTGCAATCTAGCAGTATAGTACACTGCTTGCAGGAAAGTTATTACAGAACTGTTCGATACTGCAGTTAATGTTATCTATGCCTTTACATTTTTGCAGATTAATAGGTTATCGGGTATAGATAAGCCCAACATTATTGAGTTCCAAACCAAACTGCTACAAGCTTGTGATCATACCGTCTAGTGGATTGTGGTGGATCCAATTCTCGATTTCCTCATTTATTAATATATTGCTATTTTTTTTAACTTATAACAATATACTAAGTTTTGTTTCACTAATCAGTTCAGTGTCTACTTCCTAGTATTGAGTTATAGTTGTGTAAAGAGTATCTATCCTTGTGCTCTCAACAGTATTATAATTTCAGTCTGCTTAACCTGGTTTGTCAGAGGGCCAAGGTTGTCTACAGAGTCGAGATAAACAACAGAGAATCCAAACTATCAAGCGGCTCCTCTGGAGGTAGTGAGATATATATGTATTTGGGTCAAGAAGTGCTATAAGTTAATCAGTTTTTATTACATTGTAATAATTTGCTCAGTCACAGACTAAGGCAGTCCCTGACCAAGCTGTATTATTTTAATCACTTAAAGACCGCCTACCGCATATACACTGCGGCAGGGAGGCTCTATTGCGCGAGACAGCGTACCTGTACGTCATTTCGTGCAATAGATACTGTGGGCAGGCACGCGTCACCAGAGGCGTGCACGCGCCCATTGGACAGAGGGGGAGCCAATCAGTGGGGCCGGCGGACCTGATGTCCGCTGGCCACCCGCGATCATTCCCCAGAGAGGCAGAAAGGTGATGTAAACAGGGAAGATCGCCATTCTGACAGGGGAGGACACACAGATCTTCTGTTCCTGCTAAGTAGGAACGCAGATCTCTGTGTTCACCCAGTCAGTCCATCCCCTACACAGTTAGCAAGCACCCCCTAGGGACACACAACCCTTTGATTGCCCCTGGTATTAATCCCTTCTCAGCCAGTGTCATTAGTACGGTAACAGTGCATATTTGTAGCACTGATCACTGTAATAATGTCACTGGTTCCCAAAAAAGTGTCAAAAGTGTCAGTTAGTGTCTGATTTGTCCTCTGCAATGTTGCAGTCCTGCAAAAATTGCTGATCGCCGCCATTACTAGTAAAAAAAATTAAATAAATAAAAATGGCATAAAAATATCCCATAGTTTGTAGACGCGAACCAATCAATATACGCTTATACGATATTAATTTGCTTTTCTAACACATCTGGGTGGACTGCGAGCGCAATGTTCTGCGCTCCGAGTCAACCTTTTTTTTAAACCTATTAGAGCTTATGGCTCTATTCAGGTGCTTCCAAAAAACACCCCCCTGCCGCTGGAATTTAAGCACCCAGCGTCCGAAAGGGGGCCGGACGCCTGAATAGGTGGCCATTGATAGATTCATGCTATGCATGAATACATCCATTAGTCAAATAGGGCGGTGGCGTGACAGAGGGGGCGGTGCCCGTGCGCCCTTAAAGGACGGGCCACCCCTGCTAAGGACTGGTAAGCTGCAATATATTACATACATGTTTTGGGGTTTACATCTAAGGAATGGTAATCTGCAATATATATTAGATACATGTTTTGGGGTTTAGATATACTTTAAATCCTTGAGATGACACAAGGTCTTTCTCATAGTTGTCATGATGTCTGAGGAGGTTCCTCAGCCCTGTGGATGCTGGCTTCATCCTGCTGATGCTTTGATTAGGAGGCTATGAATCAACACCATTGCCCACAAGGCGTTTTTCCATTTGTGACATTCTTAGCAAGGTCCATGATAAATGTGGTTTGAGATATGTCCTCTGAGGCTGTACAGGTTTATCTCTAAAGGTCAATGAAAAACCAATAAACGCCTGATACCACACCAATCTGTTTCAATGAGATTTCTTTTTTGCCCCAGGACATGAAAGGCTGTAATTGGGATGAGCACAAAGACTTGTTGGCTTCCTGTAAAGTCACTCAGAAGTGTTACCAGAACTTGTGGATTTATTGCAAAAAAAAAGCACATTGATAATAAGAAGATAAAGCTGGATTTCCTCTATTTGAGAATTTCTGTCTTGTCTTTTTTCGCCTGTAACCCTCACCTAAAATGTAACCCTCTATACTTAAAGAAGAATTCCAGGTATGGATATTTTTATATAGTTACATTGGTCCAGCTTAGATCAATGTAACCATGTATATACTATACCTGTGGGACAGTGGCGGCCCATTCATTAGGGGCGTACGGGCACCGCCCCCCCATCCAGGTGTCCGGCCCCCGATCTACATACAGGGCGCTGGACATATTGATTCTAATGGGGGGTGCTTTGTTGAAGCACGTGATTAGAGCCAGAGGCTCTAATAGGCTGCAAAAAAGGGTGGGCCCGGGGCGCAGAGCACTGCACTCCGATCCCACCCAGTTGTGTGATGATAGCGAATGAATATTCACTATTTTCACACATAAATATCCTCCCTGCCAATCAGGAAGCAGGTTGTGAGACCCGTTTCCCGATTGGCCAAAATGTCAGGCGATCCTATTGGATGCCTAGCACCTAGGAGGAAGAGAGAGGAGAACCGCTGTGTTAGAGGAGAGGACATGGGGGCTGCTGCCCGCCACCCGCCACCTAGATGGGGTAAGTGTTGGACTTAACAGCAGACAGCAAATGGGGGTGGGATGTGCTGCCGGCCTCCCAGGGGGGGGAATAGTTGTTTGCCGCCCCCACAAAAAACCCCACCAGCCGCCACTGCTGTGGGATCCCTCTAGAGCAGTGATCTCCAAATTGCGGCCTTTAGCTAGCCTTTATCTTGCCCTTGGGGCACTTTTCCTCTCACTGATACAAGAGACTATTCCTCCCACTAACACCAATGATGGAGCACTATTCCTCCCATTGACACCAAGGATTGGGCATTATTCCTCCCACTGACACCAAGAATGGCATACTATTCCTCCCACTGACACCAACAATTGCATACTATTCCTCCCACTGACACCAACAATGGGGTATTATTCCTCCCACTGACACCAAGGATTGGGCATTATTCCTCCCACTGACACCAATAATGGCATACTATTTCCCCCACTGACACCAACAATGGGGTATTATTCCTCCCACTGACACAAACGATGGGTGACTATTCCTTCCACTGACATGAACATCCGACCCCACTAAAATTTGAAGTACAGTAAATTGGCCCTTTGTTTAGAAAGTTCGGAGACCCCTGCTCTAGAAGCTGGAAATCACTGAAGGAGACTCTGCTACTCCAGTGATCTCCACTTCCGGGTGATGTGCAGAGTGGCTGTCCTGCCTCATTAGAGGAGGTCTCCTGCCCAGCATAGGTGCTTCTCAGGAACACTTTGCATTTTCTTAAAGAAGGCCATACTGTCCCAACCTTTTAATTATTTGTATTTCAGTTCTTTCAGTTATGAAGGCTCGGTATCACGTGCAGGCATTACCTAGGGTGGCCTGTATCCAAATACAACCTTCCTAGGGAAACCTACTTCTCCAGACTGACACCCATCCACAGAGGCATGATATTTGCCAAGAGCCATCCCATTGCTTGCATCAGGGCTGAGGGTTCTTGAGAAGAGTACTGAGGTAGGGCGCTGTGATGTTTTCCGAGCTCTGTTTGCCCTTCTGTGGGCCTGGGACCGACATGGTGGGTGCCGATGGCTAGCGGGGATGGATTTCTTGCTGTGACCTGGAAAGCGCGCCGGACATATTGATTCTAATGGGGGGGGGGGTTCCTGGCTGGTTCCTCAGTGTTCCTGGCTAGCTTAGCCGGGAAGGAATGTTTTGCAATGCGATCTGCATTGCAAAACATTCGGTGGAGCCCAGAGGAAACATGCAGGGTCTTCTAGACTCTGCATGTCTCATCAAAGAGAACCTTTCACCTAAAAAACATCACTTTTTGTCCCCTATGTAATGAAAAAAAAAGTTAAGTAAAACTAAAAAGTTTGTACTGCCTTTCCATTAGAATGCATGTGCTTCCACTGTGGAGGCTCTCAAAATTTAGAGTTAGGACTTCAGACAATACTGGGGTGCCGTGAAGTGGCTCTGCAGCTTACAACTAAACCCCTGTTTCTAACACATACTGTGATGCCTCGTACACACGATCGGATTGTTGGCCAACAAAACCGTGGAATTTTGTCCGAAGGGTGTTGGCCCAAACTTGTCTTGCATACATACGGCCACACAAATGTTGGCCAACAATTACGAACGTAGTGACCTACTATGTGGTTTTTCAGCTCTTTAGCGCCACCCTTTGGGCTCCTTCTGCTAATTTCGTGTTAGTAGAAGTTTGGAGAGTGTTGATTCACACTTTTCATTTTGCACTTTTCATTTCCTTTCTGAACGGCCATTCATCAACCAGACATGTTGCGGAATCGGAGGAGATAACGTGTTATTTATTATTGGCCTTGGAGTTATTGCTTTGACATTATTTTTTTGGTTGAATAATGATTTGATTTGTTATATTTTCTATATTTTTGGATGCATAGAATGCACTTTTTGGTTAAGTTCTATTGGCAGATAGCATGTCTAATTTGATTTGTTTTATTTTTTTTAATGCACAATAAAAAATAATATACTTGGCTATGTGTTTTACTTCAAATGACAGTTTGGGAGTAGGCAGTTACATTTAAAAAAATACAATGTAAAATTGACAAGGGACACCAACATCTTTGATCTTAAAAACTACAGGATAATGGTGTTGTGGTAACTTGCACAAATAAAAAAAAAAAAAGCATAATAATATTGTTCTTGATATCACTAGAAAAAAAAAAAGCCTTTGAAGATTCGTTTGCAATAACTCCATCAGTATCACCAGCAAAGCAGCTTCATTATTATCCCATTAAAGAAGAAGAGAATTGTGCGCTGCATTTGGAGATTTCATAATTTGCTGCGTCACGAATGTTAATTCTCCATTAGGAACGCTAGTTTACAAGACCGACCGCTTCTGGCTCGTCTTTGCTTCCGAGCATGCGTGTTTGTACTTTGGACTTTTGTCCGACGGACTTGTGTACACACGATCGGAAAATCCGACAACAGACATTTGTCCGTGGAAAATTTGAAAACCTGCTAGCCAACATTTGTTGGTGGAAAGTCCGACAACAATTGTCCGATAGAGCGTACACACAGTCGGATTTACCGACAACAGCCTGTCATCACACAATTCCCGTCGGAAAGTCCGATCGTGTGTACGAGGCTGTAGATGGGATGATTCAGTTGGTTGCAGGCTGGTCGGTAAGTTGAGCTGGGAGTTTCTCTGGTTTTACTTTGCATGCATTGCCCTTCCATGCGCTCCATGCTGCAAAGGCCAGTTATAGGTGAGGGCAGTGGCCATTTGTTTGTACTTTTCAAGTGTCGCCTATAGAGATTTTTTATAGTTTGGCGCCGTTCCATGGGCATACAGAATTTTAAACCATGACATGTTTGGTATCTATTTACCTGGCGTAACATCATTTTTTATAATTTACCAAACAATTGGGTATTATATTGAGTTTTTCTGCATTAAAATGCTTTAAAGTGTATTTAAAAAAAAAAAAAATTACGTCCGGAAAAAAATGGTTTCTAAATTTCATGTGACATAAAAAAATTGCAACACCCACCATTTTAATCTCTAACACCTCTGCTTAAAAAAGAAAAAATATATAATTTTTGGGTTTCTTGGTAGTTTAATAGCAATTTAAAAAAATGCTGATTTTTACATATAGGAGAGAAATGCCAGAAGTGGTTAAATATCTATTATCATGTTATTAATGCCGTTTTATTTACTTTGTATACCTGGTATCATGGTACCTTTAGCCATTACTGGAATATACCTGTTCAATCTTTTTGCCATAATGTGTAACCGAATTCTGTCATTTTATTTCACAATCTTCTTTATTCTGGAAGGAGGTCTGGAGCCCCGTCCTCTCCTCCGAGTGTCTGCAATCCCCGTACAGTTTTATGCCGCTTTTTTTATTCCCTCTCTTCTTCTGCGAGCAGTAGAGGAAGAATGCCTATTGTGGCTTAAATGTTTTTTCACAGCAGGAATATTTCTCTGCCTTTGGCTGGCAAGAAAACACAACGGGAAACAATGGTAGCTGTTCTTCTCTGCCAAAACAGAAAATCGCGCTTAAATGCCTCGTTTTTATTAATAGCGGTATCTTTCACCATGGCGCTGGGATGAGATGTGGCACTCAGCACGGCCTGACGTGTGGCAGTTATACCGCACAATGATCTATAGACATCCGAGAGAGGAGAAGGTGATAAGAAAGCCCTGGGAGCCCATGCAATAAAAAGAAAAAACTTAATAAGGGGGCACTTTTGAAATTCACAAGGGGTGCTGATATAGCCAATCATTAGCAAGCATTTCAAAAATTGCAATTTTTTTTTACTTGGCGATATTGTCCCTCCACTGGTGGGAAAAACGTTCTGTTGTCTGCTCAGAAAAAAAAAACAAACACATTATTTTAATGATAAAAGATAAAAACAGCTTATTTGCAACCAAGCACTTAGTTCAAGATGGTTTTAGATGTTTCCAGGTTGGACGGTAATTATTTTTGCTTAGGATGGGAAAGATATTTAGAGAGCGGAATTTATATCTTGTGAGTTATCTAGAATCCGCTAAAAATAACTGATTTTGGAAACTTTACCTTATATGTTACTGTAGATTTGTAGCAAACACACAAATACTTCTGGAACTGAAATATTTTTAACCACTTGACCTCCAGAATATTTACTAATCTAATTTTACTAATGACCAGGCCATTTTTAAGTGTTCTTGCATAGCAAGACCACTTACTGTTATCTCACATATATATTATTAAGTGTTCTTGCATAGCAAGACCACTTACTGTTATCTCACATATATATTATTCTTATTATTATAGCCAAATTTACCACCCTAACTCCTCCCACAGTTTTTACACTACATAGACAAGTAATATACCGAAACGTGCGGATTGTTCCCGAATGGTGTGCTATTACTTTGTGGAACGTTTCACCGAATGGTTCACGAAATATCGTCGTTTTTGCGGCGAAATTGGTCCCATAGGAATGAATGGGGAAACTAGAGTGGGAGATGACAAAAGCTGAAAAATCAGAACATGATTTCTAAACTGCCGCCACTCCCTCATTTTCAAGCCCACCTACACAAATCTTATATCAAAACGTTCAGCTATCCCTGCTGCCACTAAACATGTCCACGGCTAAGCCATAGTCCTGATAGTTTTCACAATATGACCATTTGTTTGCAACTCACGCCGTCCATTGACATTCATTGAAACTACACTCTAGCCCCCTCCAAATTTGAAGGGCAATTTCTAAACTGCGACTGTGCCTTCATTTTTAATATTTCAGAGACATACTATGTATCAAAATCTAGGTCTGGGTCTTGTGATTCTCACAATATAAAGATCTTCGCTGTAGGATGTATAGTTTTAAAATACGGCCATTTGTTTAGAGGTCATTTCAGGAAATTTTAGCCATTAATCAGAGTGTACTGTTAGTGTTTGTTTTGTTGCCATGGTTACCAAAGCTTCTGTTATACACAGGGGGGGAAGGTGGCTGGAGCATCTCAGCTGATTACAGAGCCCGGGGGAGGGGACAGACACACCATGTACTGATTTATAATAGAGGAATATGATGGGGCAGTTTTGATGGGGTAATTCTGATGGGGCAGTTTTGATGAAGTAGTATTTGGGAAGCATAAACAGGGCATGAGCGTTGCTAGGAAACAGTGGTTGTAAACACAAGATGCTGAGACACTCCAAATGCATGTGACTTCATCTGCTAGACTTGATAATGCTTGTAGACTCCTCCCACAGTTTTCACACTACAGAGACAAATAATATACCGAAACGAGCGGATTGTTCCCGATTGGCGTGTTATTACTTTGTGGAATGTTTTGCCGAATGGTCCACGAAATGACGTTTTTGCGGCGAAATTGGTCCCATAGGAATGAATGGCGAAATGTTCAAAACTAGAGTGGGAAGTGACAAAAGCTGACAACCCCATGATCAGCCAAAACATTATGACCGCCCCATGTAAAAAAAAAAATATTTTTGAAAAAAAAAAAAAATTTTTGAAAAAAGTAAAAAAATAATTTTTGAAAAAAAAAAATCATTTTTGAAAAAAAAAAAATATATATTTTTGAAAAAAAAAATTATTTTTGAAAAAAAAAAATATTTTTGAAAAAAAAATTTCTTTTAAAAAAAAAATTATTTTTGAAAAAAAAATATATTTGAAAAAAAAAAATATTTTTGAAAAAAAAAAAATTATTTTTGAAAAAAAATTACTTTAAAAAAAATAATAATTTCGAAAAAAAAATTATTTTTGAAATAAAAAAATTCATTTTTGAAAAAAAAAATTACCTTTGAAAAAAAAAATTACTTTTGAAAAAAAAAATCATTTTTGAAGAAAAAAAAATCATTTTTGATTAAAAAAAATTCATTTTTGAAAAAAAAAATTACTTTTGAAAAAAATGTTCAGCTCTTTCAGCGAATGATGGAACTTTTTTACTACTATTTATACTTTTTAAAATATTAAGCTTTTTAACACTTTTCACAGTTACTCAAGCCACTCCACCCCACCCAGTTACTCCGCCCACTCCAGTTGTAGAGGCAAGAACACTTTAACAATTTCCCCAGAAATTGTACCTTTTCTAGTTCTTATTATTATAGCCAAATTTACCACCCTAACTCCTCCCACAGTTTTTACACTACATAGACAAGTAATATACCGAAACGTGCGGATTGTTCCCGAATGGTGTGCTATTACTTTGTGGAACGTTTCGCCGAATGGTTCACGAAATATCGTCGTTTTTGCGGCGAAATTGGTCCCATAGGAATGAATGGGGAA
Source organism: Aquarana catesbeiana (assembly GCF_042186555.1). NCBI lineage: Eukaryota > Metazoa > Chordata > Amphibia > Anura > Ranidae > Aquarana > Aquarana catesbeiana. The sequence continues at coordinate 662,434,898 of NC_133327.1, read as the reverse complement.
ACTAGAGTGGGAGATGACAAAAGCTGGAAAATCAGAACATGATTTCTAAACTGCCGCCACTCCCTCATTTTCAAGCCCACCTACACAAATCTTATATCAAAACGTTCAGCTATCCCTGCTGCCACTAAACATGTCCACGGCTAAGCCATAGTCCTGATAGTTTTCACAATATGACCATTTGTTTGCAACTCACGCCGTCCATTGACATTCATTGAAACTACACTCTAGCCCCCTCCAAATTTGAAGGGCAATTTCTAAACTGCGACTGTGCCTTCATTTTTAATATTTCAGAGACATACTATACATCAAAATCTAGGTCTGGGTCTTGTGATTCTCACAATATAAAGATCTTCGCTGTAGGATGTATAGTTTTTAAAATACGGCCATTTGTTTAGAGGTCATTTCAGGAAATTTTAGCCATTAATCAGCGTGTACTGTTAGTGTTTGTTTTGTTGCCATGGTTACCAAAGCTTCTGTTATACACGGGGGGAAGGTGGCTGGAGCATCTCAGCTGATTACAGAGCCCGGGGGAGGGGACAGACACACCATGTACTGATTTATAATAGAGGAATATGATGGGGCAGTTTTGATGGGGTAATTCTGATGGGGCAGTTTTGATGAAGCAGTATTTGAGAAGCATAAACAGGGCATGAGCGTTGCTAGGAAACAGTGGTTGTAAACACAAGATGCTGAGACACCCCAAATGCATGTGACTTCATCTGCTAGACTTGATAATGCTTGTAGACTCCTCCCACAGTTTTCACACTACAGAGACAAATAATATACCGAAACGAGCGGATTGTTCCCGATTGGTGTGTTATTACTTTGTGGAATGTTTTGCCGAATGGTCCACGAAATGACGTTTTTGCGGCGAAATTGGTCCCATAGGAATGAATGGCGAAATGTTCAAAACTAGAGTGGGAAGTGACAAAAGCTGACAACCCCATGATCAGCCAAAACATTATGACCACCCCATGATCAGCCAAAACATTATGACCGCCCCATGTAAAAAAAAATATATTTTTGAAAAAAAAAAATAATTTTTGAAAAAAGTAAAAAAATAATTTTTGAAAAAAAAAAAATCATTTTTGAAAAAAAAAATATATATTTTTGAAAAAAAAAATATTTTTGAAAAAAAAAATTATTTTTGAAAAAAAAAATATTTTTGAAAAAAAAATTACTTTTAAAAAAAAAATTATTTTTGAAAAAAAAAAATATTTGAAAAAAAAAAATATTTTTGAAAAAAAAAATTATTTTTGAAAAAAAAATTACTTTAAAAAAAATAATAATTTCGAAAAAAAAATTATTTTTGAAATAAAAAAATTCATTTTTGAAAAAAAAAATTACCTTTGAAAAAAAAAATTACTTTTGAAAAAAAAAATCATTTTTGAAGAAAAAAAAATCATTTTTGATTAAAAAAATTCATTTTTGAAAAAAAAAATTACTTTTGAAAAAATTGTTCAGCTCTTTCAGCGAATGATGGAACTTTTTTACTACTATTTATACTTTTTAAAATATTAAGCTTTTTAACACTTTTCACAGTTACTCAAGCCACTCCACCCCACCCAGTTACTCCGCCCACTCCAGTTGTAGAGGCAAGAACACTTTCACAATTTCCCCAGAAATTGTACCTTTTCTAGTTTTAATATTTTATTTAATCCAAAAAGGAAGTTTCCATGTCAACATAACAGTTTACAAATGAGATTTTACATCTTAATCATAATACTGTATGTGAGAGCTATATACAACAATAAATTAACTGAATATAGGGATTGTTAATGCAATATAAGCAATTCACACGTTTCAAGCAAGTGATTACAAACACTGTAAATCCAATAATAGAAGATGAATAAAAGGAGGTAAACCGCCTATCCCTTTGTTTAAGACCCCTTTCACACTGGGGCATTTTTCAGGTGCTTTAGTGTGAAAAAAAAGCACCTGTAAAGCGCTTGAAAGAAGCCTCATCTGCAATCCCAATGTGAAAGCCCAAGTGCTTTAAGAGCCCTTTCACACTGCCAGCGCCCGGAAAACGCTAGTAAAGCGCTGCTTAAACTAGCAGCACTTTACCAGCATTTTTTGAGCGCTAGCGGGGCGCTTATAACCCCCGCTAGTGGCTGAATAAAGGGTTAAAAGCGCCCACAAAGCGCTGCTGCCAAGGCGTTTTGCAGGCGCTTCCCATTGATTTCAATGGGAAGGGGTGTTTTAGGAACGGTGTATTCACCGCTCCTAAAGCGCTGCAAAGAAGCTGCTTGCAGGACTTTTTTTGACGCCCTGTCAGTGCAGTGCCTTAGGCCCCTTTCACACTGGGGCGGTTTGCAGGCGTTATTGCGCTAAAAATACCGCCTGCAAACCGCCCCAAAACAGCCTCCGCTGTTTGTTCTGTGTGAAAGCCCGAGGGCTTTCACACTGATGCGGTGCGCTGGCAGGAGAAGAAAAAAATCTCCTGCAAGCCGCATCTTTGGAGCGGTGAAGGAGCGGTGTATTCACCGCTCCTAAACCGCTCCTGCCCATTGAAATCAATGGGACAGCGCGGCTATACCGCGGCAATACCGCGGCTATAGCCGCGCTATACGAGTTTAAACCGCACCGCTAGGGGGCGAATACCGCGGTAAAACAGCGCTAAAAATAGCGCTGTTTTACCGCCAACGCCCCGTACCGCCCCAGTGTGAAAGGGGCCTAAGTGTGAAAGCACTCGGGCTTTCACATTGGGATCGCAGATGAGGCTTCTTTCAGGCGCTTTTTTTAACGCTAAAGCACCTGAAAAACGCCTGAAAAACGCCCCAGTGTGAAAGGAGTCTAATGCCGCGTACACACGGTCGGACTTTTCGTCTACAAAAGTCCGACTAACGCCGACGGACCAAATCCGATCGTGTGTGGGCTTCCTCGTACTTTCAGTGGACTTTTCCAGCCACAAATCTGACGGACTTTAGATTTGGAACATGCTTCAAATCTTTACGTCGTAACTCCGCCGGACCCAGAAATCCGCTCGTCTGTATGCTACTCCGATGGACAAAAACCCACGTTAGGGCAGCTATTGGCTACTTCCTTATTTTAGTCCGGTGTACGTCATCACGTACGAATCTGTCGGACTTTTGTGTGATTGTATGTAGGAAAGTCCATTCGTTAGAAAGTCCTCCGTAAGTCCGCCAGACTTCCCTCGAAAGTCTGTCGGACGGGCTGTCGGACTTTTGTAGCTGAAAAGTCCGACCGTGTGTACGCGGCATAAGAGAAGGCATAGAAAAAGATAAGCAAAAGGGAGGAAAGGGAGGGGAGAGAGAAAAAAAAATGACCAGGCCATTTTAGGAGGTACGGCACTGCATTACTTTAACTGACAATTGTGCGGACGTGCGACGCAGTACCCAAATAAAATTTATGACATTTTTTTTTTCCACAAATAGAGCTTTCTTTTGATGGTATTTGATGACCACTACATTTTTAATTTTTTTGTGCTATAAACAAAAAAAGACAGATAATGTTGAAACCCCCCCCCCCCCAATATTTCTTTGAATGAATGAATGAATGATTTGTAAAGCGCAGCAAATGCGAACTGAATCGCCTCAAGGCTGGCCAGGAAAGGAGGAAGCAAGCATGCGCCCCCCCATCCTGAACACTACCAGGCAACATGCCCTCAACATGGGAGGGTTTTTTTGCCAAGGAAGACTCTCCCTGGCAAAGCACCTTGTAACCATGTTGATGGGACAAGAGCTTCTTCCCCAAAACCTTAGTGGTTGTGGAGGTCTGTGGGCTGGGGGGCTTATAGGAATCTGGAAGCCCCCTTTAATAATAAGGGGGCCCCCAGATATTGCTTTCTTCCCCCACATGAATGAGTAAGGGTACGCAACCCCACAGTGATCTTAATTGAGACAAGTACACACTATAGAGCAGGGGTAGTGAATTAAAATTCAAGGAGGTCCGGTAACTAAAAAAATTTTCCGGACTAGGTCCGAATTATAAGTCTGTGCCATGAAAGATTGTACATGTGTTCTTTTCTTTTTTTGGCACAAGCTGCACTCTGGCGCTTTTCTTACTGTTTCCTCCACACACTCTGGTAATACTCTGTAAATGTAAATGTCCAAAATAGTGTTCCCCCCTACATCAGGTCCCCCTACCAGAGTAATTCATTACATTGGGTGCCCCCATCAGACTACCCCCATAAATCAGTTGCCACCATCAGAGTATCCCCTAATATCAGGTGTTCCAATCAGAGCGCCCCCTTACATCAGGTTTTCCTATCAGAGTGCGCCCTTACAACAGGTGCCCCCACCACAGTGCCACCTTACATCAGGTGTTCCCATCAGAGTGCCCCCTTACATCAGGTGTCCCCATCACATCAGGTGTCCCCAGCAGAGTGCCCCCTTAACATAATATGTGCCCATCAGTGTGCCTCATTAACATGAAATGTGCCCATCAGTGTGCCCTTTTAACATGAAAGCATAAAATATGCTAATCAGAATGCCCTTATTTTATGTTACGGGGCACTCTGATGGGTAAATTTATGTTAAGGGGAATGCTGATGGGCACATTTTGTTGTGCCCATCTGAGGGTCCATTAACATAAAATGTGCCCATCAATGTGCCCCTTAACATAAAATGTGCCCATCAGAGTGAACCTTAACATAAAATAAGGGGCATGCTGATAGGCACATTTTATGTTAGGGGCACTCTGATGCCACAACAAAATGTGCCCATCAGCGTGCCCCTTAACATTAAATATGCCCATCAGAGTGCCCCTTAACATAAAATAAGGGTCACACTAATGGGCATTTTATGTTGAGGGGCACTCTGATGGGCACAACAAAATGTGCCCATCTGTGTGCCCCATAACATAAAATGTGCCCATCAGTGTTGTTCTTAAAATAAAATGTGTCCATCAGCGTGCCCCTTTACATAAAATGTGCCCATCAGAGTGCCCCTTCACATAAAATATGCCCATAAAAGTGCCCCTTAACATAAAATAAGTAGCATGCTAATTGGCACATTTTATATTAAGGGGCACTCTGATGGGCATATTTTATATTAAGGTGCACTCTAAAGGGCACATTTTATGTTAAGGGGAAATCTGATGGGCACATTTTATGTAAAGGGGCACTCTGATGGGCACAACAAAATATACCCATCAGTGTGCACATTAAAAAAATTTGCCCATCAGTGTGTACATAAAAAAATATGCCCATCAGCAATCACCTTAGAAAAAAATGTGCCCCACATACCTTGCTTGCAGGAGTCAGCACAATTGGCAAGCTGCAGGGTACGGAAGCTGCAAGATAAACCTCGCAAGGAGTAAGAGCCAGGAGTCGGGAGCTGCCAGCAGCGGGTGGGGGGGGCGAGCACATGATGTCACGCCCCAACTCGTGGCCTGGCTGGGAGTGAGAGCCAGGAGTCAAGACCCGCGAGCAGCAGGGGGGCGGGGCGAGCACATGATGTCACTCCCCAACTCGCAGCCTGGCTGGGAGTGAGAGCCAGGAGCTGGGGGCGGGGCACGCACGTGACGTCATGCCCCCAACTCGCGGCCCAGCCGGGAGTGAGAGCCGGTGTCACGTCACATTCGGCTACCCATCACATTTTTCTACCCGCTGGAGTGCGCATGCGCGACGTCACCATATGCGTTCCAACACTGTTGTAAGACCACTTTGCCACGGGGCCCCTCGTGGTCTCGCTTTGCTCGCCGCGCTTCGGGCACGGCCTCGCTTTGCTTGGCATAATTATAATCTAACTCTATGTCCACTTGGATGGTGGGCTTGAACCTGGACTCAGGGGTGTGGCCACAAAATTCTGCGCAAGAGCAGATCGCCACAGTGTTGGAACGCATATGGCGGCATCGTGCATGCGCAGTCCAGTGGGTAGCCAAATGTGATGGGTCGCCATATGTGACGCTACACCAGGAGCCGCGGTCAGCAGCAGGGGCAAGGCGCACACATGCAACGTCACTGGTTGCTGGGAAACCCGCGGTCCCAGCAAACCAGTGACTGCTGACGCTTGGCACTACACTGGCGGTCCAGGCAGGAGCATCGTTCGATCTGTACTCGGACCATGGGCCATCATTTAATGACGGCTGCTATAGAGAGATATGCTTTGTTCGTATTTCATGTCTGGGGTTTACAACCTTAGTTCACTCAGGTAAAAGGTTTACTAACCCTTTAACCCTTCCAGCAGGGGGGAACCCTACTACAAGGGTCATTTTTTCTGCCTGAAGTGGGACTTTAATCACAAGAAAAGAGTTCTATTATTCTTTACAAAATGTACACAGTTGCACACCAAAATATAAAAAAATACCGTTGATGGAGAAGATAAAAGGCCCAGTGGTGTGTTTTTATCATGACAGATTTATAAACCATCAAAAAATAAATGTTTTCAAATACAATTATTCTATAAGAGATGTTGCTGCGATAACTCCATCGTCAGGGATCACCAAGTCTTTGAAATCTATCATTTTAGCATGGCTGGAAATACAAAGGCAGCTGAAGTGTAGACGGGGGGATCACATGACCTCTAAGAAAAATCGACTTCACTTTGGAACAGCGAGATTAGTTCAGAAAGTGTCTGGTGATGGAGGATAGCGGTTTAGCGCCAGGAAAACAATGAGAGGTAATCATCTATGTAATAGAAGTTGCTGAAGCATTTGTTAGACTTTTCGAGTGATCTAAGAAAATGGGATCCAGACAAATGTAGACATGGAACAAATACGGGGGGCCATAAACTTTTCTTCACTCCCGGATTACAGGGGCGGCAGCTAAAGAGTCGCTGACGGACGTATATTCAAATACAGCGGCTGAAGCGTTTCCTCGGTTGGCACACATACGCTTAGTTATGCTGACAATAATACTGTTAATTACATGGTCACCGTGCCAGTATTTCACTTAACGTTAATAGGAGCTTTCAGCAGCTAGCTAGGTACATTTAGGATTGACGGAGAGGACTGGAGCACAGCCCTACCATTATCTACCTGAGGACAGGCAATCGGAAATATATTACAGATGAACTTCATGCCGATATAAAAGACACAAATTAATGAGGCTCTGTATTTATTACTCCATCATCCATAGGTATTTCTTTTTTTTTTTTTTTTTATCTTTCAATTTTTATTAGTTTCTCAGATACAATACAAATGCTTTTTGGTACATTTACATATAGATACAGAAAGTAAAAATACATATAAACAGGGTAAATAAACAAAGGTGTTATCAATCTACAATTAAACGTTGTCAATGAGTTACAATACAATGGTAACATAAAAAGGCTCCTAAAAATGTGAAAAAAAAAAAATTTACTTACCAGAAATGGCTGTTGCTAGGCAGATCGTCCTAATCTGCCACTTCCTATTCTGCGGTAGTGTTCATTCTTCTCCTCCTCGCGTTGTCTTCTGGAGAATGGGGCACGCTGTCTTCTGGGACCTGTGTGTGTCCCAGAACACAGCCGGCCATTCACAAAGCGCCGCGCGACTCGCGCATGCGCAGTAAGAAGCGGGCAGTGAAGCCGCAAGGCTCCACTGCCTGTTTCCCTTAGTTCGAATGGCGGTGCCGGGACCCGATCCGATGAACGTATCGGCTTCGGGCGGCCGACATCGCGGGCACCCTGGACAGGTAAGTGTGCTTATTAAAAGTCAGCAGCTACACTGTTTGTAGCTGCTGACTTTTAAAAAACAATTTTTTTCAGCTGGAACACCACTTTAAAGTTTTTGTATGCCAACATTAGTTCATAGTGGGCCGGTGTGTTTACTCTTAAAGTGACACTAAAGCTTTGTTTTTTTGTTTTTTTTAAAATAACAAACATGTCATATTTACCCCCACTGTGCAGCTCGTTTTGCACAGAGTGGCCCCAAACCTCGTCTTCTGGGGTCCCCCGGCGGCTCTTGCGGCTCCTCCCTGCATTAGATAACCCCCTGGGAGAAGCGCTCTCCCGGGGGGGTTACCTTGTGGGCGCGCTACCGAGTCTTTCATTTGGCGTCCATAGAAGCCCAATGTATGACTCGGCCCCGCCCCCCAGCACCCAGGTCATTGGATTTGATTGCAGAAAAAGGGGAATAGTTAATGCGCTACCCAAAAAGGAAATAACAAGTGAGCTGCTACAAACATGTGACAAAAATGTGAGCTAAAATTAAAAGAAATTGTAGCGCTAATAAATTCATATGTAAATAGTCTCTGTGCACATGAACATAATGTCCCAATGGTGACGTGTTGTTGAAACAACAAAAACAGTCCACAGTGAATATGTATGATCCGTGTGGCAGTTCCTTCAGCTTCTCAACGGTCAGCTCAGGTATCAACAAGACAAACGAATAGATGGAATACGCTTATCGGACAAGTTGGATTCTACTGCCATGAGCATAGAATCAATGAGGCTTTGTGCCACCAAGGGCAAAGGTGTGGAGTGATGGAGGCAAGGGTAGAGCCTCTGCCAGACCTGGACGTCCCTCTCGGTCCACCGGAACAGGATCAAAACAGTTCCCAAAGGAGAGTGATTTCTCGATTCACCAGGGCATGTGGAAAAAAGAGGGATGCTTCCACATAGTGTGACTCAGGTAGTTTTATTGTTAAAAAACCACAATGCATAAAACAAAACGTGATCACGGAATAAAAAGCAGTGTATGGGGTATAAAAAATACATTCCATATTTCTACAGGGATTGATAGTTTGTCTTCAGGATCAAAAATGTTAAGTCTCGGTATACAGCAGAGCTTACACGTAGAGAATAAGAAGCACACAAAGATGTTACTAAGCACAATGCAAGCTCCCTCTAGTGCCCAGGATAGAGAACACCACATTGCAGGGTACTGTCCAGTTGTATTTGGCCAAAGGACCGTAGTTGCAACCACCAAAGCCCAACTACAGGATATTAGCAAAACCTCTCCCACCTCCCTCTAACTAACTCCTGGTCTGAAGAAAAAAACGTTCTGTATGCCTGTAGAGCTACCCCGTGAAGGGGCTATTGTAGATTTAACAGGTTCCTGCCCAGAGCAGTGCACACAGCAACAGTCCTCTCACTCCAGCTCATTGAACAGTCTAGGGCAGAGGTCTCCAAACTTTCTAAACAAGGGGCCAGTTTACTGTCCTGCAGACTATAGGAGGAGCGGGTTATGACCAGTGGAGTTGGAAAATGTCCCGGATTCAGAAGGAATAAACAATGCCTCAAGTTTGGTGGACAGTCGGAGTTAATAAAATTACATAGCACCTTTGGTCAGTAGGAGGATAGTGCCCATAATTACTATTAGTGTAAGGAATAGTGCCCCATTGTTCATTTGAATGGGAAAAATAGTGCCCCATCATTGGTAATAGTGAAAGGTATAGTGCCCCATCATTGGTATCAATGGGAGGAATAGTGCTTCACTGTTGGTATCAGTGGGGGAAGTAGTGCCCCATCCATAGGGTCAATGTGAAGAGTAAGGCCCCATCATTGGTATCAATTGCTAAAATTATGCCCCACTGTTGGTGTCAGTTGGAGGAATAATGCCTTTTATCACTGAGAGGTATAGTGCCCCAAGGGCCAGATAAAAACCAAAAAAGGACCACATCTGGCCCATAGGCCGGCATTTGGATACCTCTGGTCTAGGGTATGTCTTTTAGAGTTTATTTGCTCGTAGAACTGGTAGCTGGAGGGGATTTGGGGAGATGTGAGATACTCCAAAATGTCAGGTACTGAACGGCTGGGGATCATGAACTGAGGTGCAGCACAGAAAAGTTCTACTCAAAGGATCCTGGCACAAGATCAGTCCATAGCTGCAGCCTTTTGTAGAGAAGTCCAACATCCAGTCCAAAAGGCTCCAGGGGCAAGCAGCCCCCCCCCCGCCTCAGCTCACAAATCCATTCCCTCAGGAGAGAAAAAGACAATCTCCTCAAGGCTATGGACAATTTAACAGCATCCAACCACCATCTGGGCACAAGTCCCCATGGATTGGCTAGACCCTGTTCAATATTCAGGTTGGTCATTTGGATTCTCCCGTCCTAAATTCCAAAAACATCTTCTAGAGACAGGGGGAACCCTGAACAGACCAGACCAACCAAAAAGTGCTCGCTTGATTACAGCAGGAAGACAAAATTAAATGTACCTTGCAACCTAACTAGGAAGGTGCTTAATGCCCTTTTTACTTAAAGCCTAATGCCGCGTACACACGAGCGGACTTTACGGCAGACTTTGCCCGGCGGACGGAATTTCGTCGGACAATTCGATTGTGTGTGGGCTCCAGCGGACTTTGTTTTCTCAAAAGTTGGACGGACTTAGATTTGCAACATGTTTCAAATCTATCCGACGGACTCGACTCCGGTCGAAAAGTCCGCTCGTCTGTATGCTAATTCGACAGACAAAAAGCCACGCTAGGGCAGCTATTGGCTACTGGCTATGAACTTCCTTATTTTAGTCCGGTCGTACGTCATCACGTACGAATTTGATGGACTTTGGTTGATCGTGTGTAGGCAAGTCCGTTCATTCAGAAAGTCCGTCGTAAAGTCCGTCGAAAAGTCCGCTGGGCAAAGTCTGCCGTAAAGTCCGCTCGTGTGTACGCGGCATTAGTCTACTTAAAACAAAACAAATCAGCAAAAGGGATATTACTTACCTTGAGTGAGATGTGTCCCTTGTTGTGCTGTGTCCTCCTTTTGCCAACCCTACCCTCGCCACTGTACCAGGTGAAAACAGAGGGGAAAAAAGCCTAAAAAAAAAAAAAGAAAAACTAATGCAGTCACCACATCTAATGATACAGTTTTGGTTTTGGGTTTAATACTGCTTTAAAGAGTAACTCCACTTTTGGTGAGAACAAAACATTCCCCTCTGGGTGATTTATGTACATTTGTCAGGGCTGGGCTCTCAGCCCTCCCTTCTCAGTGCTCAGGTTGCTCAGCTGTCGGTTAATTGCCAGTACTCACCGTTCCACAGTGGCTCACCTGGTGATCATTTCCAGCTTGTCAGTCCAGCCTACAGCCAGCCTCATCTGGCTATTTAAACTGCCTGTTTCATTTCTTCTGTGCCTTGGTCAAACATATCTGGAGACTCTCTGTTGTGTTCCTGTTGAAGACTTGCCTGGCTGATGTCCCTTCTGGTTCCTGATCCTGTCTGCTGCCTCCGACTACGCTGATCTCTGGCTTGCTGATGTACTGCTTTGTTCTGACTACCCACTCTGGCTATCGTACCCTGGCTATGTTTTGACTATGTTTGCTATTTGTACATTTTTTACCATTATATTAAAAGGTGTGATTTTTACTGCATTTTCTGTTTCCGTCTAATTTGTGGTTCCTGTCAGTAGGCGAAGGCCATGAATTCAGAAGATGAGGGCAATCCACCGACTGGAAATATTTAATTTTTCCAGATTGATTGAGCAGGATCACAGCATGGATCAGTTTGCCGTAGCGTTACAGATGCTCCTGATTCGCACTGCTCACCTGGATCCTCCCACTGTGGCTGTTCTTGTACAACTTGTGTTACAGGCCATCCCTGCTGCTGCTCCAGTTTCTGTGCAAGCACCCACCTTGAATATTAACTCTATGAGGTATATCTGGTACCGCTCCACTTCCCCAGTGATTTGGGGGTGATCCAGTTCAATTCAGAGGTTTCTCAACCAGGTTGGGATATACTTTGAGATGCTGCTCCAGACGTTCTACATGGACAGAAGCAAAGTAGGCTTCATTATTTCTTTGCTTTCTGATAGAACCTTGGCCTGGGCAAACCCTCTATGGGAGATACAAAAACACATTGTCCTGAGTCACCCTGAGATTGTGGCTTCCTTTAAAAGGGTATTTGACGTTCCTGCATGCCCCACTTCTTCTGCCAAGAGCCTCATGACCATCAGATTATGAGAACTGTTGCCGATTACGCCATTGAATTCCGTACTCTGGCAGCAGAGGTCGCTTGGAACAATGGTCTCTTGGATAACATTAAAGATGAGATAGCAGCCCGAGACATTCCTATGGATCTGGAGAGGTTGATCACGTTTGCCATTCTCATAAACTCCAGACACTGAGAGAGACCTTCCTTTAAGGAGTGTTTGCAGAAGCCTCCTGTACATTGTGGTCCAAACTTTGCAGTCCCACCCTTGTCTCCCTCACCTCCTATGCCTCCTGGTACCGAGTCTGCCAGTGAAGTAGAACCCATGCAGTTGGGCTTCACATGTCTCTCTGCGGATGAGATGGCTTTTAGGAGGAGGGAGAGATTGTGCCTTTATTGTGGCCAGGCAGGTCACAGTCTTGTCCCACCCATCCGGGAAACGCATTGCACCTGAGGTCCTGTAGAGGACAGACCTTAGGTGGCGTTGTTACGTCCCCAGTTATCCTGAAGGATAAGCATTTAGTTCCGGTTATCCTTTCTTGGTCTGAGACGTCCATCGAGATACAGGCTCTAATCGATTCTGGGGCTGAAGGCCTGTTCATAGACAGTGCCTTTGTGTCTAAGCACTCGATTCCACTGCAGCTTCGTGCCACTCCACTTTCCATTGAAGCTATTGATGGGAGACCTCTACACCCTGCCCATGTGACTCATGAGACTGCTCCATTGACCATGGCTGCAGGGACTCTTCACCATGAGATCAAATCATAATCAAATTCCAAGTAATTTCCTCACCTCATTACCCAGTGGTTATTGGTTATCCTTGCTTACAGAGGCACAACCCCTCTTTTGATTGGCTTTGTGCTGAGGTTCTTTCCTGGTCGCCACAATGCTGTAAAACATGTTTTCAAAAAGGGGCTAAGGTCTTGTGCACCTCTTCACTCTCCTCCTTGTGAGAGGAGTAACGCAAATAAAGCCATGGAGGAGTATGTTGCCGACGCAGTTTCTCGAGGGTTCATCCACAAATCCCCGTCTCCTGCTGGTGCTGGCTTCTTCTTTGTGAAAAAGAAGAGTGGTGAAAGGAGATCTGTATCAATTATAGGGGTCTCAATCCCTCCACGATTAAGAATGCGTATCTGTTTCCGTTGCTTATGGAATTATTTGACCGCCTCAAGAGAGCAATGGTTTTCACAAAGCTCGATTTGAGAGGGGCATACAATCTCGTGAGGATCAAGGAGGGCGACGAATGGAAAACTGCATTTAATACCAGGACAGGACATTACGAATACCTCGTAATGCCATTTGATCTGTGCAATGCTCCTGCAATTTTTCAGGAATTCATCAATGATGTCCTCCGAGATATGTTGCAGCAATGTGTGGTGTTTTATCTCGACTATATCCTCATACAGTCTAATTTCCTAGAGCGCCAACAAACAGATGTCTCCCATGTGCTACAAAGGCTGAGAGATAATAACCTATATTGTAAGTTGGAGAAGTGCGAGTTCCATCGTGAACAGGTTAAATTTCTGGGTTATGTAATTTCTACTGCTGGTTTTTCAATGGATCCAGAGAAACTATCTGCAGTTCTACAGTGGCCTCGACCCGTAGGTCTACATCAGCTACAATGTTTTCTTGGCTTTGCCAATTATTATCGGAAATTTATTTGGAACTTCTCTTCCCTGGTCAAACGCCTGACTGATATGACCAGAAAGGATGGTAACCCACAGAATTGGTCTCCGGATTCCATTAAAGCCTTTGAGTCTCTCAAGGCTGCCTTTGTTTCAGCTCCTGTGCTGGTACACCCTGATACTACCTTACCCTTCATTCTTGAGGTTGGTGCATCTGAGACTGGAGTAGGTGCCCTTCTGTCTCAACATCAAACCTCTGAGAGAGCTATGCATCCTTGTGGCTACTTTTCTAAGAAATTGTCTCCTGCAGAGTGCAATTATGAGATTGGGGACAGACAATTGTTAGCTATCATTTTAGCTCTGAAAGAATGGAGGCATCTCCTCGAAGATACCGCTGTGCCGGTCTTCATTTTGACTGACCATAAGAATTTCACATTCTTGTCTGAGGCAAAACGCTTATCTCCCAGATGGACATGATGGGCTCTTTTTCTGTCAAGCTTCAATTACATAGTCTCATTCTTACCCGGTATTAAGAATGCAAGGGCTGACACATTGTCACAAAATTTTTCCCCCGCTTCCAAGATGGAGTAGGTTCCTGTTCCTGTGATACTTCCCAATCATATTCTGGCCACTGTTCGTACTAGTCTCACTTCACCTTTGGGTGACAGAATTCTTGCCGCTCAGATCCATTCTCCTCCTGAGAAACCTGGTGGCCCCTGCTTTGTCCCTGAGAATCTCCACACTGCTTTGCTCCAGACTTAACATTCTCCCAAGGCAGCTGGCCACCCAAGGAAATATCAACTAATTTGGGCTATTTCTCAACAATTCTGGTGGCCTAGTCTCCACGCTGATGTGACCGCCTTTGTAGCCGCTTGTTCCATGTGTGCACAGTGTAAAACACTAGGGCACCTTCCAGTGGGCCTCCTACAATCCATACCCAATGGAGAGAGGCCTTGGACCCACCTGTCTATGGATTTTATTGTGGAGTTACCCAAATCCCAGGGCAACACAGTTATTCTTATGGTGGTTGACCGGTTCTCGAAAGTGTCTCATTGAATTCCACTGGAGAAATTGCCCACATCCAAAGAACTGGCATACATTTTTGCTCAGGAGATCTTTCAGTTACATGGTCTACCCAAGGTTATTATCTCGGACAGGGGTAGCCAGTTTGTCTCCAGGTTTTGGGGAGCCTTTTGTGCACAGTTAGGAATTCAGATTTTCTTCTCCTCTGCGTATCACCCGCAGTCCAATGGGGCCGCAGTACGGGCCAACAAAGCCTTCAAGCAGTTTCTACGTTGTTATGGTGGTCAGGAATATAGCAATGTAGAAACTGCTCCAAGGCTCACAATAGTGCCGTCGATACTGCTTCCCGATTGTCTCCATTTATGATGAGTTATGGTTTCCAACCTTCCATGTTGCCTGACTCTTTTGTTCCTCAAAGAATTCCTGCATTAGAGGAGCATCTCCGTGATCTTAGTTCTACTTGAGAGCAACCCGTCTGGTTCCTGATCCTGTCCGCTGCCTCCGACTATGCTGATCTCTGGCTTCCTGATTTACTGCCTTGTTCTGACTACATGCTCTGGCTACCGTACCCTGGCTATGTTTTGACTCATTTACTATTTGTACCATTTTTACCATGATATAAAAGGTGTGATTTTTACTGCGTTTTCTGTCTCCATCTGATTTATGGTTCCTGACAACATTACAAGGATTTTAACAAACTTTGTTGCTGATTCTTAACTTTTGTTACTCTAAAGAAATCACTGTTTGTTCCTCTGTGCCCCTGTGCTGAGTGAGTCTGATGGGAGTGGTTTCATAATTATGAACCAGCTGCTGCAGCTGCAAAGCTCTAATGAGGAAAGGGGCAGGGTCTGCATCCATTTAGATAGGATTTCCTATTGGGAGAATCTCACCAAAGACTACATTTTTGTTGCAGGGGATGCCTGAAATCTGACTTGTATCTTAGTGTAGACTTCTGGGATAATCAGTGAGCCAATCACATAAGCAGGAAATTATGCTTCTGTGTACAGAACACCTCCAGGTAGCCATATTGTATTGCATTTCAAAGAAAATTACAGGGCTGCAGATTGAAAAGGAAAGGTAATTTTTAATAGCATCCAATTACAATATGACTTGTGTTGCAATTGTATATGCTAGATTATTAATTTTTGTATTTGCTTTTTGTTTTCCATGAAAGTGGAGTTACCCTTTGTGCCGATTCACACAGGGGCAACACGACTTCAGCGCGACTTTGCAAGGCGATTTCAACGCGGCTTCAACGCGACTTTAGCGCGACTTTAAGCAACTTACAGCGCAACTTCAAATCGCCTCCAGGACAGGCGACTTTGGCTGTGGCCAATCACAGAATAATCAGCTCTCTGGGAGGGAGGGGTTTGCCTGCGTAAACTAATTTCTTTTCCTGTAAAGTCACTTCAATATAGATGGATATCCGACTTGGAGGTGACTTCCGTTGAATTCTATGGGTACAGGTCGCCTAGAAGTCGGATTGAAGTAGTACAGGAACCTTTTTTGAAGTCGGAGCGACTTCAGTAGTGTACATTAAGACACTCTCATTGACTATAATGCATTTCCCAAAGTCAAGCGACTTGGGGCGACTTGAGGGCTGACAAGTGAATAAGCACGTGGTGTAAGTGCGAAACGCGTCAGTTATTCTTGTTCCACCCCATAGTCATGTTTTGTGTACCCCATGATCCTGTATTTTGAATAAAAAGACGGATTTATCCATTCCGGTGTGCGGCTGTCCAGGTGTTCTTGTTCTCTTCTAAGTCGGATCCGAAGTCGTTGTAGTGTGAACTGACTATTTAAGTACTTTTTTATTGCTTATATTGTTTTATATTGTTTTGTATTGTTTTTGCAGCACAGATATTAGTTTTTAGGTGTTTAGCTTATCTATAAATGTAGTGAACTTCATTCTATTTATGTCCATAAATTATACATTCATGGGAATAAATAGATATAAATTCATATTTTCCACTGAAATTACACAACCATCTCCCTTTTATCTGATGATTGGGGATCGTATCACCACAGAGTGGTACTGTGGATATGGGAATTAAGTATAGAATGCCATGTCCCGATAAATTAAATTTTTGAAGAGTAGGTTTGCAGTTTGATGGACTTTATAGGCATAACACAAATATAAATTAAAAATAAAATTTATTACATAAACATACAAGACAATTGCATTAAAATTAACTGACTATTCACAAAAATGCCTTGGAGCACGAACAACACACCACCTGCATACATATACAATAAATTACAGGAAATGGGGGACCAGTCAGGTCACTCTCCAATACTTGATGAAAAGAATGGGAAGGCGGTGTGTCATAATAAAGCTCAGCTCTACATGTTGCACGTATTCAACAGATGCTTCTTCAGGACCTTATGGCATATTCTATGAATAGAAAATTGCAATTAAGTTTCTAACATTTGTTTATTTGTTTAAAACATTAACATACAACATTTTTGCTTTGGTGAGTTTGATATCACTGCACAGATACCCCCCAGAGAACAGAAACCCCCCTATGCTCGAATCTACCATAGTGTATATATGCCGATTATGGGGACAGGTGTAACATTTGAATATTTAAATAATTAACCTATAAAAGGTGTATGATCAATATTAAAGGACCTGCCATTACGTGACTATAGACAAAATGCCACTTATGCCATCTACACACGGGCGGACTTTTCGGCATCAAAGGTCCGACGGTCTTTCCGACAGACTTTCAATGGATTCTCTAAGGAACGGACTTGCCTACACACAATCACACCAAAGTCCGACGGATTCGTACGTGATGATAAGGAAGTTCATAGCCAGTAGCCAATAGCTGCCCTAGCGTCGGTTTTCGCCCGTCAGACTAGCATACAGATGAGCGGATTTCTCGATAGGAACTGAGTTCCGGTGGAAAAATTTGAAACATGTTCCAAATCTAAAGTCTGTCTGATTTTCAACAGAAAAAGTCCGCTGAAGGTCCGATGAAGCCCACACACGGTTGAATCGTGTGACGGATTCGTTCCGTCGGACCAGTCTGGTCGAAAAGTGTACACGGCATTACAGTTTTTGTTAGGAAAGGAAGGGGAAGGAATAAGCAGAGAATAATATCCACAGCTCAGCTAGGAATGAGAGGAGAAATGTCTTCACGTCGCTTCTAGATCAATCTATATATATATATATATATATATATATATATATATATATATATATATATATATATATATATATATGTATATATATGAATATTTAAACATATAAATGTTAGATATTGTTTAGGAAAAGGGACAGAAAGAAGAGAACAGAAGCCAGCTCGCTTACCTATAAGGCAACCTTACACCGTAGACCTTAAACGATTTGTGATGATTAATGAAACCAATAGGGGGTGCTGATTGGGCAACTAGTGTGGCAATATCTGGATCAATTAGGGGATCCCCCACTAATTATACAGCTTAATTGTCCATAAGTAGATAGTTCCCAACAGGTATCTAGTTGGAGAGCATAGCAAGGAAAATGACAGAAGTAAAAGAAAAAAAGAGAAAAGAAAAAAGATTTTTAGCGCACATAATCAGAGAATGCATCTCAGGTCAGTAAGCACATAAACCAGCCCAAACCAATAACTTAAACTTTAACAATTACCTTACAGAGTAGCATTCCCCTCGAATCTCTGCTTGAGTGACAGCCACTGAGCATGGTAGGGGTAGCTGTGTGAGACGCCAGCACTGGGCGTCCAATAGGAGCGGAGGGCAGCCCGGGTGTCCCGCACAGCCGCAGAGCATAGCAACAGGAGGAGGCAATAGTGTCTCCATCCTGGAGCTAAAAGTGTTGCTGACAGTCACTATGTGGCTCAATCAGACGCCGCTTTGCAGCCGCATAATCACAACATGAACACCAGAGGCAGAACCCAAACAAGGAGGGGGGGGTACGAAGGGAAGAAAGGGAGAGCCCTAGACGGTGCTGAGCAGCAATTCAAAACAGCAAGGCAATTAAAGATTAATCAAAAAGATCAAATACATTCCTAAAAACATCCATTGTCTAAGGAATAAACATTAAAAAATAAGTAAGTACAAAGCTATCTATATCAATCTATAAATCTGGAGAACTATTGTTCTTAAAAAAAAAAGGGGAGGGAGAGAAAGAAGAGAAAGAGATAAAAAAGAAAAAAAGAAGCGAAAAAGGAGAAATAGGAAAAAAGAGAGAAGAAGAGAAGAAAGGAAAAAGGAGATAAAAAAGGAGGCAAAAATTGGTGAATTAGTAAAGACAAGAGGATAAAGGAGAACAGATTAAGTATACAGGAGCAGAGGGAGATCAGAGCTTAGGGTCAATAGCTTACTGGACCTCACTCCAGCTAGTTGGAAACAGCAGAGTTGGGCTCGTAACATACAACTTGTAGGTTATATATGCTAGGACCCCAACAAAAATTCAGGTAGATGTCTACAGAAAAGGTTTGAAAGACTGGGTCTCGTTAGTGCCCGGGGCATGAATAGCATCTAAGCGTTCGATCCATGGGGTCTCTTTTTGCAAAATCAGTTTGTCCCAATTACCTCCACATGGATTTTTAGGGATTACCGCTATAGCAATGAACGAGACTCATGTCGCAGCAAACCTATGATAGAGGTCTAGATGTCTGCTGACCGGGGTCAGCATTTTCCCATTCTTGGAATAATAGACATGATCTTTAATACGTTCCCAGAAATGCCGAGCCGTCTTCCCAACATAGAAAACCCCACATACACAGGACATTAAATAAACGACCCCCTGTGTACTGCAATCCTCTCTTAACTTAGGACAAAATTGTTCACCATTGGGGAGGATGAAATTTGTGCCTTGACATACTCATGGACAGAATCTGCATTTCCCACATCTGTGGATGCCATTACTCTTATGCCGCGTACACACGACCGGACTTTCTGGGAACCTTGTGAACGGACGGACTTGCCTACACATGACCGGATTTTCCGGCAGGCTAGGTCCGCCGGTCTTCCCGACAGACATTCGACGGAGTTTCGGCGGACTTTCCAAATGAACGGACTTGCCCACACATGGCCAAGTCCGTTCATTTTGAACGTGACTCGGGTACGAAGGGACTAGAAAAGGAAGTCAATCTCGCTGCTTTTATCGGCGAGATAGGCACCTTGCAAGCCCCGTCGCGGGGCATACCAGGCCCTTAGGTCTGGTATGGATTGTAAGGGGAACCCCTACGCCGAAAAAATGGTGTGGGGTCCCCCCAAAGTCCATAGCAGACCCCGATCCAAGCATGCAGCCCGGCCGGTCAGGCAAGGGGGTGGGGACGAGTGAGCGCCCCCCCCCTCCTGAACCGTACCAGGCTGCATGCCCTCAACATTGGGGGTGGGTAGAAGAGGCCAGAGACAGCGGAGAAGAACCAGAGAGACCCCCGAAGTCGGAAGAAGACCCCCGAAGCCGGAAGAAGAGCTGTCTAATAAATTACTTTAAGGGTCTGTGTAGTGTGTTTTTTTATTGACACTTTTTCCCTAGGTGAATGGGAAGGGGTACCATGTACCCCATACTCATTCACATAGGGTGGGGGGCCGGGATCTGGGGGCTCTTTTATTAAAGGGGGCTCCCGGATTCTGATAAACCCCCCGCCCGCAGACCCCGACAACCAACGGCCAGGGTTGTTGGGAAGAGGCCCTTGTCCTCATCAACATGGGGACAAGGTGCTTTGGGGTGGGGGGGCCACAGGGCGTCCCCCTCCCCCAAAGCACCCACCCTCCATGTTGAGGGCATGCGGCCTGGTACAGTTCAGGAGGGGGGGGGGGCGCTCGCTCGTCCCCACCTCCTTTCCTGACTGGCCGGGCTGCATGCTCAGATCGGGGTCTGGTATGGACTTTGGGGGGACCCCATGCCGTTTTTTTGCCATAGGGGGTTCCCCTTACAATCCATACCAGACCTTAGGGCCTGGTATGCCCCGCGCTCGTCGCAATAGGAACATTTGTTTTTCCTATTGCAGCGAGCGCGAGATGCAGTAATCTGCCCCTGCGTCGAATCTGGTCCGTCGGACCAGCATACAGACGAACGGGCTTTCCGTCAGGTACTGAGTCCGAAGTTACGAAGGAAGGATTTGAAACATGTTTCATTTCTAGATCGTCGGACCTTTGGGAACAAAAAGTCAGCGGGAGCCTACACACGATCGGATTGTCCGGCGGACTCTGGTCCGCCGGACCAAGTCTGCTGTAAAGTCTGCTCGTGTGTACGCAGCATCACTTCCAATTCTGGAAGTTGCAGAGTAGTGGCTGGATACCAGCCTATCACGTAGAGAGTTTGCCCATCTAAAGGGTGAGTTCAGGTCTAAGGCTCTGTTTCCACTAGTGCGACTTATTTTGCGACTTGACACATGTCAAGTCGCATGACAAGTCAAAACCCATGTATTTCAATGGTCCCCGTTCTCATTGGTGCGACTCAAGTCGCAGCGACTCGAAAAAAGGTTCTTGCACTACTTTGTTCCGTCTTCGGTGCGACTTGTTCTCCATAGAAAGGTATTAAGTCGCAATGAAGTCGTATGTACATGTCTGACACCGCGACTTTGTTGCGACTTCCACGGAAGTCTATGGAAGCACATGATCTCTGCTCCTCCCAAATACATCACTTCCTATATCGATGTATGTGAGTGTGGAAGACAGCAGGAAGCATGCCTAGGGCAAAAAAAAATAAGCGACAAGTGCATGACAATGAGGAAATTATTAGGCTTGTCAGACAACGTCCGGCAATATATGACCTCAGAGATCCAGGTTACAAAGATCATGCAAAGAAGGAGAGAGCATGGTTGGAGGTGGCTCGCATATATTATGAGACATGGGACTCTTTCTCAGCCACAGAACGTTCTACAAAAAGTAAGTGGTTGATATATGCTGCTTAACACTTTCTGTAACCAATGGTTGTGTGCACTGTTTTTTCTTGGTGGGGACCGCTTCTCCTGGCAGGAGATCACAATGGTTTGGCAGGAGGTAATCCCATGTCAACACTATCTGTGTTGATGGTGTCATTTATATAGTTACTTTCCTGTAACCTGTGGCTGCAGGAAAGTAAATCTGTGTGTGTGGGCCAGCAAATAATTTTTGTCCACGGTCCTAATAATATTAAATAATATTAAAGATGGCCCTGTCAACATCCTCCAGCACATGTCAAATTATGTAGGTGTCATGGGTAATATATGTAGCGGTTGTTTTAACACCATCCATATCAATTATGCAGCCTAGCAAATGAATGACCTATAGGCAGTGACTAAATTTGTTTTAAAAAATGTATACTTTGCTTTATATTTTGTAGTGCACTCGTTACAAACTCGATGGAGAAGTCTCAAAGACTGCTACAACCGGTACTTACGCAAATTAAAAGAAGGAAGGAGTGGTTCCGGCTCTAAAAGATTAGCCCCATATGCCCATGCCGGGGATCTTGAATTTTTGAAACCAGTGTTGGAAATGCGAGAGTAAGTTATCAGCAGGCATATGTTACGAATTCTACATATCAAATAGTAATGCTTACTTTAAAAATATGTGATTTGTATTTCAGAACCCAAGCAAGCTGGGAAGACAGCACACAGGGTTTGGCAGCAGAAGATGAGGCAGAGGAAGCTGCGGAGGAGGAGGAGCAAGAACAATTCCAAGACAATGTTGACAAGGAACTGTTCGTAGATGAAGCAAGGTCAACATCAAACTCAATGAATGAGGAGGATGCAGAACCAGGACCTAGCAATGTCTCTAGGCCTTTGCGAAGGTCTTCAAGGGTCAGTGCCCGGCCTGGTAAACCCATGGATAAAATTTTAGAGGTAGTCAATCAGATGTCCACTAAAATGGCTGAAAACCAGTGTGAAGACACAGCATTTCTCACTGTAATTTTAGGCATATGTAAACAGGTACCCCCTGAGAAAAAATATGCACTCAGGATGGCTTTAATGTCAACTGCTCAATCATTTGTGGGTGAGGGGCCAACAACATCCTCAGCATATATGCAACCCCCCCTTCCCCAATATCCCCCTTATCAACAATACACTCACTTTCCAAGTACACAGTATGCTCCACCAATAAACCGTCCATACTGTGACCAGTATGGTAATATACTGAATCCCTCAAGGCCACGCATGTTGCATCCAATTCCTGACCCCACTACCTCTACCCTTGGCCCCCCAACCACTCACCAACTTAGGCAGCCTACACCCAGTCATGTTCCGCCTTTTCTGGCAAGGAAATATTACCCTGGTCCATCAGTGGATTTCCCTGGACCAACCAATAGTTCAGTTTCCGGGACCACTGAAAACAAAACATACGAGCAATTGTAATTTACAATTATTATTGAGGTGTGTTTAAGACTTGTTCGGTTGAGGAGGCCAAAACAACAACTGTTGTAATTTTAAGTTCATGGAACGTATTTCTTTATTTTTGCCTTATTGCAAAAAGAGTTGTCTTGTAAAAAAGATTCAGATATTTTTTTATATTTTTGAAATAATTTTATTTACGTGTTTTTCTGAGAGAAATAGTTTATTATTTCACTATTTGTTGTGCTTGATAAAAAATAAACAAAATGGTGTAGTTCACCCAAACACATAACCCAAAAATTTTGTGTGCTTCCCTGCACAAAAACAAAAAAAATAAAAATAATTTTGTTTACATTGTGCATTTTCGGCTTATCCTTTTTTCTAATTTGAGGAAACTACCTGTTATTATGCTTTTGGATGCACTGAAACATAACATACATCAAAATAATATTCACAGAAAATGCATGACATACATTATGCTATGGCATCCTGCTGCCAGGAGACAGAACCAGCAGCAGACAGAAAATAAGATGAGAATCCCTCACGCACACTGGCACCATTGGTGGTGCCCCTACTGGCACTCCATTGTGCACCTTCCAGATCGTGCATGAGGGAATCCTCAAAAAGATAGCCATCACGAATTCTCACAAAATTGTGAAGAACACATGCTGCTTTTACTGCAGATATTGCATTCTCCATTTTTAAATTAATGGGGGTATGGAGCAAACGCCACTTGTTGGCTAAAATGCCAAAAGAACATTCTACCACTCGTCTTGCCCTCGTTAAGCGGTAATTGAAGATTCGCTTCTCTTCACTCAAACACCGATTTGAATAAGGCCTTAATAGATGCTCACTGAGAGCAAAGGCCTCATCCCCAACAAACACAAATGGCATTGGCGGCCCATTTGTTCCTGGCAACGGACAGTCCTGTGGCAGGTCCAGAGCATTTTCCCGCAACATTCTTCCAAAGGAAGACCTTTGGAAAATACTTGAGTCTGAGCTGCTGCCATATGATCCAATGTCTATATAGCTGAAACAATAATTGGCATCAGCCACTGCAAGTAAGACAAAAGAAAAATATTTTTTGTAATTATAGTATTTTGTTCCACTGCCAATGGGCATCACTACCCTCATATGTTTGCCGTCAATTGCCCCTAGACAATTTGGGAAATTGCAACGATCCCAGAAAAGTTCCGCTTTCTTGCACCAATCGTCGGAAGTGGGCTTCTTCAGAACCAAATCACTAAGGACATTCCATATGTCTCGGCAGGTCTCGTGGACAATAGTGCTGACTGTAGTTTTGCCAACCAAAAATTCAAAATGCAAACTGGAAAAGGAATGTCCAGTTGCCAGGTACCTAAAATGGAAAAGTACATACATTTTAGGATAATGATACATATTGACACTAAGCTACATCAATAAACCCAAAAAACAGAGCTAGGAAGGAGGTGCCTGAGGAAGTGAAGAAGGAAGAAGAGGAGCAGGAGAAAGACACAGGTGATGTAGAGGCAGAGTTAAGATTTTAAAACCAAGCTTACGCACAATTACATGCTAGTAGTTATTTTTGGACTGCATGTAAAGATGATGAAAGAATGATGTGGATCTCCAAAAGCCACATAGAAGTTAAGAAGAAGAAACAGTAGGTATGAACATTTACCTCAATGTTATTATGAGTCTTTCAGCAGATGGAATACTCCTTCTGAAACTGGTGTTTTGGCGCTCTAGATGACTAGAGAGCAAAGCCAACAATTCATCAAAACTGTAAAGAGAAAAAATAGGGCTAGTATCTACACTGACCATGTAAAAATCAAACATTTACAAATGGAGTTACATTTTTCTAACAATTTGATTAGGTTCTAGTTAACACTTCGAGCTAGTCAAATCTAAAAATACTAAAAAGAGTAATAATGACCAGGCATATACACATTTTGAGAAATATATCTGGCAGCATTTGCAAGTTGACATCAAAAAATGTTCTCACCTTCTAATTGACATCCTTGTATAGTTGAAAAATTTTTCATCATGAGCCCGGAGGTCATTGTAAAGGACCCCAAACTGGCCTCTCACTTCCCTTTGGGCAATGATGGGATGTATCCAAAAGCGATGCCTTCTCCTCCTCCGGTTATCCTCCTCTTCTTGATCTATAAATGCTGCTACAGAAGCCAAAATGACTGCTGACCCAACATACTGCATAGCCAACATGTTTGCTAACAAACATACAACACGAGACAACCAAACAGGAAGGGGCAATAAATAAGCAGGATAAGGAATTACATCACTAGGACTAAATCGCAGAACATCCAAGTCGCACAAAGTCGTAATTAAAGTCGCAACAAAACGCAACACAAATCGCAACGCACAATCGCAGTGTAAAGCGCGCGACTTTGGGGACGCAATAGTGGAAACCTAGCCTTATACCAGCATGTTTTTTAACAATGGAGTCCTGCTGTAATATATGCCAATGGTTGGTGAGTACGTTTCTGACTTCTTGATGTTGAGATGAGAATCATGTAATTATTCTTAAAACAGGCTTGAATTCAGGTATAGGATTTTTGTTATGATACAGCAAGGTATTCTCTGCTTATCCCTTTCCCTTCCTTTCCTGACTAAAACTGTAAGTGGAATTTTGTCCATATTCACATAAGGTCCTTTATATATCGATCATCCACCTTTTATAGATTAATTTTTTAAAAATTCAAATGTTACATCTGTCCCCATAATCGGCATGCATACACTATTGTAGATTCGAGCATAGGGGGGATTCTGTTCTCTGGGGGGTATCTGTGCAGTGATATCGAACTCACCAAGGAAATAATAATGTTGTATGTTAATGTTTTAAACAAATAAACAAATGTTAGAAACTTAATTGCAATTTTCTATTCATAGAATACGCCATAATCTCCTGAAGAAGCGTCTGTTGAATACGTGCAACATGTAGAGCTGAGCTTTATTATGACACACTGGCTCATTCTTTTCATCAAGTATTGGAGAGTGACCCTGACTGGTCCCCCATTCCCAGTAATTTATTGTATATGTATGCAGGTGGTGTGTTGTTCGTGCTCCAAGGCATTTTTGTGACTAGTCAATTAATTTTAATGCAATTGTCTTGTATGTTTATGTAATACATTTTATTTTTAATTTATATCTGTTTTATGCCTATAAAGTCCATCATCTGCAAACCTACTCTTTAAAAATCCCTTTTATCTGATTTGTAACATTAATAAAGGGAGATGAAAAAAAAAGTTTTGCAACTGTCTGTGGTTCATTAGTATCCTGTTTTGCATTTAATATAATCATACTTTTTTAAAAGTCCACTTCAAAATCATGTAAAACGGTTTACAAAGGTTTTGATTACCACTTGCATAAGAAAACAAGATTTGCATAATAATTTCTAAATGTTCTTCTTGATAACTAATGCATGAGCGCTTTTTGTGTTATGTTGTCATTATACCGTTTTTTTTTTTTTTTGTTGTTGTAAATCCATAATCAACTAAAAACAATTCAATAAGAGAACGTTCCCCAAACATCATCTTCACAATCGTCGAACAATCAAGTGTTTTTGAAGAATGTCAACTCCAAAAACGGAATTTAGTTTATATACCAGACTGGAGTGCCTGATTATCATGCGAAAGGCTTGGTGACCTTGCTGTGCTGTGGAGGTATTAAATGTCATTTTCACAATTCTATTACGGTACTTCACACTATGCTAGCTGTTCCTGAACAATATGGACAGTGTAGGAATTGTAGTCCACCAGCAACATAATTAACCCCTTCATGCCTAAGGGTAAAACAAATCTTAATGCCTAAGCCCAATTTTGCAATTTTGACATGTGTTAGTAAACCTGTACATATCATCACAACTACTTTGTGCATCCAGGTGGATTATGCCATGGGGTTTATTTACTAAAGGCAAATCCACTTTGCACTACAAGTGCACTTGGAAATGCAGTTGCTGTAGATCTGAGGGGGACATGCAAGGAAAATAAAAACCAGCATTTTTGCTTGTACATGATTGGATGATAAAATCAGCAGAGCTTCCCCTCATTTCAGTTCTTCCCCTCAGATCTAAAGCTACTGCACTTCCAAGTGCACTTGTAGTGCAAAGTGGATTTGCCTTTAGTAAATCAACCCCCTTGTTTTTTCCAGGACAAATTGGGCTTTCATTTGGTGGTAAATGGTTATGCATTACAAAGAAGGGGAGGGATACATAAACAGTAAACCTAGGTCGGCCTTTAAAGGCATAGGGAACAACAACGAAGTATAGAAAAATAATGTTTATTGAAAAATACATAGCATGAATAGAGCATTCAAAGAATTAAAAATCATGTATAATGATACACAATATATACAGTGAGCCCTTGTGTGTCAACGTGTTTCACTGTTGGGCTTCTTCAGGACACATTCAAGGTTTTACAGACAGCAATAGAGAAAACGGATCTCACTGTCTGAAACAGAACATATTGGTTTTAAAATTCTGATAATCATACAACACATACATTTAAAAAGCATTAGTCTGTCCAATGGGAGGAGCCAGGGAATGGATGGATAGAAACAAATGGAACAACAATACCTTGTAGGGAAACAAATCTCAAATATAGATATCTGGATGAAAGTCTTCAAAAATACCGTCCCCACAGGGGCTGGTTCACCGTAGTCTGTACATGAGTAGGTAGAACCAGCCAGATCTGGCGAATAATATAAAGTAGTCCAGTTAAAAAAAACAACTTAATGCCCCCTAAAAGATTCATTATATATAGTGAGTAATAATGATAATGATAATAGAGAGAAGAAATACCTGCTAGCAAAATGGACAAATAGTTCCAAAGTCAGGGGCACGATGATACCATCAGTGGTGACCCAGTACCAAAGACCACAGGTAGAGAGAGTTAAGGCATTAAAGCCGACCAACCATGGTAGTAAGTGGACAAAGACTCATGTACCTAGACAGAGTACTATAAAATTGTCCAGAAATACATAGCAAGATCTGTGGCAAAAACAAAAGCACAAAACAAATACTTAAATAGGAAATCACAGAGTGTGGAAACCTTTGTAAAGTTGATGGAAAACGGGGGGGACTTACTTTCAAAAAGGAAAAATGATGAGTGGCCCCTGGGAGACAGCCTTCCGCTAGTCACAAGGTCTGCCTAATAGTGGAGATTATATTTAACCCCCCCCCCGGGGAAATTCACTCCAAAAGGACCAAACAGTGTTCCGACGATGACGTCATCAAAGGTGCAGAGTAAGAACGGCGCCAAAAACATAAACGCGCGCTACATCGTCGTCATAGCGTCGTCCAGGCGGACCAGCGTAGACTCCGCACATCACGTCCAGGCCAAACTCGCGTGTATTCGAACGCACAATCCCCACACACAGAAAGGAAGTCCAAAAAGGGTACAACGGTTATGGTTATACAAATGGTTATGGATATCTTCTGATT
Organism: Aquarana catesbeiana; assembly: GCF_042186555.1. Taxonomy (NCBI): domain Eukaryota; kingdom Metazoa; phylum Chordata; class Amphibia; order Anura; family Ranidae; genus Aquarana; species Aquarana catesbeiana. Next base: position 662,406,799 of record NC_133327.1, on the reverse strand, counting down.
CTTTTTATTATCTAACAAAAACTGGCCCAAAATAGTAAAAAAAAAAAAAACATTTTTTTTTATTTAACTGTATATTTCTTGTTACTACCAAAACCTCCCACCAAAGAACAAGCCAAAATATGCTTTAGAGGAGCTTCTTTGGGGGAGGATCATGCCTTTTTCAGCCCTATAGACTTTTATTAGGGGAGCAAATGAAAAACACCTTCCTGACTAAAGCTGTATTTAACCTAAAACCAAAAAATGTAATATAATGCAGCTTACCAATCATTAGATGTGGTGGTTGCATTAGTTTTCTTTTCTTTTTTAAAGCTATTTTTCTTCTGTTTTCACCTGGTGATCTGGTCAGTAACACACCTCCTGTATTAGAGCTCCTCCACTCTAGATGAAGGAGGACAGGGGGCAACTTTGGACAGCAGTATTGTCAGTCTCGGGGAAGGGGAGTGTTCAATATACTAGCAGATTTAGATACACTAACAAATTGAAGTAAAACTCCAGCTCAAACTTTATAAGCAATTACAGCAGTTGTTTTTTTCCTTTTGGGATAAAGGTTTTATGTAAATGAATAAAATCTGGTCATTGTAAGCGCCCCTGTCAGTGGTAAATAGTTTGTCTCATGTCTGCAACTGGTACATCTGCAGGAGAGCTTGTTCTTTTGAAAAACAACAGACTTACTGGACAGATCACCAGATGAAAACAAAAGAAAGCCTAAAAAAAGAATAATAATGCAGCAATCACATCTAAGAATTGGTATGTTGAAATATAATAAATCTTTGCTATTGGGTTTATTACTGCTTTAAGCCCCGATTCACACAGGTGCAAAGTGTTTTGTGAGTGATGTGCCAAAGAGCAGGGGTCCCCAACCCCCGGGCTGTGGACCTCTACCGGTCCGTGGCCTGTTGATGACCAAGCCGCACGACTGGAGGTGAGCAGCGACCGCGGACTATCACAGACCGCGGTCACCACTCACCTCCTGCTGTGCACCCGTGGCACTCAGCCTGTGTGTCCTCTCCCGCATCTCTCGTCCGGCCATCAATGTCATCCTATCAGCAGAACAGGGGGTGGGAGTAGCTGGAGATCTGCACAGAGAGCGGAGTCTTTTCATATTAACAAGCGGGTAATTATACGCTTGTTAACATGATAAGTTGGGCAGCTCCCGCCCTCCATTCAGATCTACAGCTCCTCCCGCCCCCTGCTCTGCTGATAGGATGACATTGATGGCTGGGCGGGAGATGCAGAAGAGGACACACAGGCTGATAACTGCCTCTTCCCTGCAAAAGGTAGGGGAGGCAGAGATATAGAGGGGTCGCTGTGTTGTTAGACAGGAAAGGGATGGGAGGTATGACTTCAAGAGGCACTGTGATTGGGGATTGTGATTGCTAGGGGCGCTGTAATGTAAAGGGGCACTGTGATACAAAGGGGACTGTACTTTAAAGGGGCATTGTAATCATTACAGTGCCCCTGTGCAGTGCAGGTCCCCTTTATATCACAGTGCCCTTTTACAGTGCAGTCCCTGTTACATTAATTTAAAGAAGACTGCACTGTAAAGGGGCAATGTAATGTAAAGGGGGGCTGTGATGTGAAGGGGAACTGAGGACACTGTGGCACAGCTGTGAGCCCTCTTTGTGAATATACATCCCCCCCCAATCCCTGGAAAAAATGGCTGCCACTAAAGTGGTCCCTGGTTTCGAAAAGGTTGGGGACCGCTGCCATAGAGGAGCATCTTTGGCGCAGGATCAGGCCTTCTTAGCCTTATAGACTAGTGACTGAAAAACTCCTTTATGGTTAAAGCGGATGTTAAACCTAAAAACAAAACGCATTATATTGCTTACCAATTGTTCATGTTTAGATGTAGGGGCTGCAATCGTTTCTTTTTAGGCTTTTTTTTCTTTTTTTCATCTGGTGAACCCCAATACACGTCGCAGTTTAGCTGTGGTTTTATCACATCCCTGATCTCCTGTCTAGAATCCGCAAAGTCTGAAATGGAGGATTAAGATAAGATTGGGCTCCAAACAACTTTTATTGTTCCAGGTTAACAGAGAGAAAGGATTAGAGCTGTAGATACCTCCAGCTATATTTTACAGATTCTGATCTCCCTCCTGCTGTCGCTTTGCATAAACAGAAAAAGGACAACAGTGGTGTGCAAAAATTATGGCCATCAGGCAAACATCAGCAGCACTGTCTTCAAAGCTCAGTCAGGCAGTGGGTGCCTCCATGCATCCCCTCCAAGGGAGTACCAGGATTTTCTGAGGGTCAAACTCAATCCCCATCTAGAATGACTTCTTCTCATGGCTCTCCACCTTATATGCTGTATCCTCCTCAACCAGGCAGGACAGCTCCAGGGTTCTATACAAGGCCTAACAGGCTTCTGGCCCAGTCACCACATCCCATTTATGCACACCCTTAACTATCAGCCTATTCTGGCAGTGGGGAAGTCTCCCCACTGTCAGAATACAATAGCTCAGCAGGAGGATTCCTCCACCCACCTCAAATGGGTGGATGGGGGAATCAGGTCAGTTTTTTTCGTTCCACCCGCTGGTTGAATGAAAAAAAAAAAAACTGACTAATGTACGTGCTGCCTTGTCCTGGTGGACGAGGCCTGCCGATCTGAGCCAGGGGTTACCCATCAGCAGATGGAGTTAACAGGCTCCTTTTTCCTTGAATCACTAGGAATTGAGAGTGGCGAGGGAAGCACTGAAGTTTGCTGCACCAGTGCTGTAGGGGCACCATGCAAAGCTTCAAATAGAAAACCTGACAGCGGAGGCCTAAAATCTCCAAATAGTGGGTACTAGGAGCCTGCCCTTGCTTCAGATTTCTAGATTGTAGAGATTTTTTTGATGGACAGAGCACAATCTTCCCTCTCTGACTGCATCTTATTTCCAGGGGGTCCAGATTGCAAAATCTTGGATATTGACCAGGAAACCCCTCCAGAAGATCTTCAGAACATCAGGTACACCGGATATGGATCTTTTGGTGACACCATCCAAAACTCGTCAGCAAACATTTTTTTCCAGATATTACTGAACCCAGGCAATGGGTCAGGAATAAATGCTCTTTCTCACAGATGGAACTTTTCCTTGAGAATCAATGCTCAATTTGATGGCAAGTTGATTGAAAGTCACAGGTTAAGCCAGCTGGTTGCAAAGTCAGTTGGGGAACTTTGCTCAAGTAAGTGAAAACCTTGACAAATACTAAAAAAAAAGAGTTTGATTCTTTGTCTACTTCAGTGAACAAAATCCTAGAGTTCTTGCAACCAGCTCTAGACAAGCAATTTACCTTCAATACTATCTACATATAGGTTTCTGCCCTGTCCGCTCTTACCCATTGTCAGTGAACAGAGAGTTTGCTGGCTCGATTTCTCAAGGGTCATCCCCCATTGTACTATCTATGTCTTAGACAGCATCAGAACACAGGGGTAGTGTTTCCCAGTCAGGCTTTGCAATGACAAGACATAGATAGCATAGGGGTGCTGAGTGACACCATGGGTGTCAAGTACCTGATTCTGAAACCGAAATGCTGAGAGGGCTTTCCCTGCGGCTGAGTGCTCTGTGTCCCTGAAAGTGGAAACAGGAAACACGAAGCCCAGAGATGCAGGGATTGCTGGCTGTGCCACTGATGAGAGGTGCAGATGTGGAGATCTCTCTACAGATGAACTCCAGATGAGATGAACAGTAAAGACCCAGAAGAGCTGAAGGTTGTGCAGGCTGCACACAGCAGAAAGCAGGTTGCAATGGTAAGTGCAGCAGGCCGGATGCAGCAGGTAAGTAATCTAAGCTGGATCAACAGGTAAGTATTGCAGGTGGGTACAGCAGGCTGGGTACGGCAGTTTGGCACCAAGGCGGATCACAACAGGCAGAGTTAAGCAGAAGGCATAACCTTGGTTGCAAAGGTCAGGAAGCCAGTGGTCAGCAGACAGGGGATCAGAGACGTGGTCAGGCAAGCGGAATTTATACACAGGACAAGAGAAAGGAGCAGATCCGTGGGCAATCTGAGGTCAGAGACAGGAGAGAAATAAGAGGTATCCAAGGGTTAGCCAGGTTGGTAACGGGTAATCAGAAGTAAAGCAAACACAGGAACAGGAAGCAGGTAGCTGAAGACCAGCCAGCGGTGTCTGTGAGCACCAGGCATCCTTGTAAGGCCAGAATGCGCCAGAATCTAGCCCAGGTGGCGTACACCTGCACGCACCAGAGCGTGATGGCGCACGTTCGTTCGCCCATCCATTATGTGTTTGCGCGCATGGGTGCAGCCATATTGGGTGATGGCTACCAACCCCGGTCTTTGGGCAAGTCTTCCCTGGCTTGTTCCCTGACAATGAGTTGCATCATGTTGCTTGCAAATGGTTGGCAGTTTCCAATGTTGATTTCCAGGCAACTAAAGCATGGACAGAATTTGAACATGGTGCCATGTAGTTATCAAAGTACATGTTTTATATAGCTGTTTATCATTCATGGAGGGATTCTAGTGAACCTTAACATCCCAAAAATATACAGCATCTTGTTCAATGTATTTAATACCACAAAATCTACAGCATTATTGGCAAACTGTTTGCGAGCAGCTGGCAGTTTGCCAATAATGCTATAGATTTGTTGCTGTAGATGTGTCTTGTTGTCTATTTCTATAGCTTTATGGTGATCAGGTAGCATCAAGGGGGTCACCTATCTCCGGCTTCTAAGAGAAATAAAAAAAACTCTATACTAAGTTGTTGTTTTTTAGCCCCTCAAAGGGGCTGTAAGAATGACAATAAATTATTTAGGTGCATGGAAGGATCTCCAGGCAAAGTAATATATTCTCGTCACCAGGTATTTTGTATCACGTATACCCATAGTGTATATCCATTTCATTATTCCAGAGGATATCCAAACTGAGATAGTTCAGGCAAATTTTCGCTCTAATCAAGAATCAATTTTGTTGGCTAATCCATCAGACTGATATACAAGACATACCAAAGAACATGACATTTGTCACTTATCTGCCATCTAAAGAAGGCATAAAAACATTGAATTCTGAAAACATTCAATATTTTTCAAAATTAACTTGCTTCTGCAATGCAAAAACATCAATGGCAAAAACAGACATTTATAAGAGTGGGCCGGATTGATTTTTATTACAAATGCACAATTCTGTTAGTTAATCATTTCAAAATGACTAAAGTAATGAATTGTGTGTTAGAAATAAGATTGTAAGATTGTAAGCTAAACTCTAGGCAGATATAAAAGATATAAAATAATTCAGTTCTGTAAGAATCATTAAATGCTTTTTTTTAAATAATTTCAGTACCGGGTACTTTCACCCCCTTCCTGCCCAGGCTAATTTTCAGCTTTCAGCGCTGTTGAACTTTAAATGACAATTGCGATGTCATGCGACGCTGTACCCATATGAAATGTTTATCATTTTTTTGAGACAGATAGAGCTTTCTTTTGGTGGTATTTAATCACCGCTGGGTTTGTATTGCTTGCTAAACAAACAAAAAGGACAGAAAATGTAAAAAAAAAAAAAAAAAAAAAAACGTAGTTCTTAGTTTCAGTTAAGAAAATTTGCAAATAAGTAATTTTTCTTCTTTACTGATATGCGCTGATGAGGCTGCACTGATGGGCACTGGTGGGCGCCGATAAGCTTCACTGATGGGCACTGATGAGGCGGCACTGATGGGGCTGCACTGATAATATATATATATATATATATATATATATACACACAGTACAGTATTTCAAAAAAGTGAGTACACCCCTCACATTTTAGGAAATATTTTATTATATCTTTTCATGTGACAACACTGAAGAAATTACACTTTGCTACAATGTAAAGTAGTGAGTGTACAGCTAATATAACAGTGTACATTTGCTGTCCCCCCAAAATAACTCAACACACAGCCATTAATGTCTAAACTGCTGGCAACAAAAGTTAGTACACCCCTAAGTGAAAATGTCCAAGTTGGACCCAATGTGTCAATATTTTGTGAGGCCACCATTATTTTCCAGCACTGCCTTATCCCTCTTGGGCATGGAGTTCACCAGAGCTTCACAGGTTGCCACTGGAGTCCTCTTCCACTCCTCCATGACGGTGGATGTTAGAGACCTTGCGCTCCTCCACCTTCCATTTGAGGATGCCCCACAGATACTCAATAGGGTCTGGAGACATGCTTGGCCAGTCCATCACCTTTACCCTCAGTTTCTTTAGCAAGGCAGTGGTCATCTTGTACCATGACACTCCCACCACCATGCTTGACTGTAGGCAAGACACACTTGTCTTTGTACTCCTCACCTGGTTGCCGTCACACACGCTTGACACCATCAGAACCAAATAAGTTTATCTTGGTCTCAGACCACAGGACAAGTTCCAGTAATCCATGTCCTTAGTCTGCTTGTCTTCAAAAAACTGTTTGCGGGCTTTCTTGTGCATTATCTTTAGAAGATGCTTCCTTCTGGGATGACAGCCATGCAGACCAATTTGATGCAGTGCGCGGCGTATGTGCTGAGCACTGACAGGCTGACCCCCCACCCCTTCAACCTCTGCAGCAATGCTGACAGCACTCATACGTCACTCATTGTCCAAAGACAACCTCTGGATATGACGCTGAGCATGTGCACTCCACTTCTTTGGTCAACAATGGCGATACCTGTTCTGAGTGAAACCTGTCCTAGTAAACAGCTGTATGGTCTTGGCCACCGTGCTGCAGCTCAGTTTCAGGGTCTTGGCAATTGTTTTATAACCTAGGCTATCTTTATATAGAGTAACAATTCTTTTTTTCAGATCCTCAGAGAGTTCTTTGCCATGAGGTGCCATGTTGAACTTCCAGTGATCAGTATGAGAGAGTGAGAGCGATAAAAAATTTAACACACCTGTATATATAAATGCTTTCATAAACAGAAGTGTTATTAGTTTATTTTTATCAATTACACAAATGAAAAGTAAATGAACAGAAGAGAAATCTAGATCAAATCAATATTTAGTGTGATCACCCTTTGCCTTCAAACCAGCATCATTTCTCCTAGCTACAGTTACACGCAGTTTTCTGAAGAAACTCGGCAGGTAGGTTGTTCCAAACATCTTGGAGAACTAACCACAGATCTTCTGTGAATGTCAGCTGCCTCAAATCCTTCTGTCTCTTCATGTCATCCCAGACAGACTCATAATGTTGAGATCAGGGTTCTGTGGGGGCCAAACCATCAGTTCCAGGACTCTTTGCTCTTCCTTACACTGAAGATAGTTCTTAATGACATTGGCTGTATGTTTGGAGTCGTTGTCCTGCTGCAGAATAAATTTGGGGCCAATAACACACCTCTCTGATGTTAAGGTATAATGGATAAATATCTGCCTGTATTACTCAGCATTAAGGACACCATTGGTCCTGACCAAATCTCCAGCTCCATTGCAGAAATGCAGCCTCAAACTTGCAGGGAACCTCCACCATGTTTCACTGTTGCCTGCAGACAGTCATTATTGTACCGCTCTCCAGCCCTTCGGTGAACAAACTGCCTCCTGCTACAGCCAGATATTTCACATTGTAACTCATCAGTCCAGAGCACCAGCTGCCATTTTTTTGCACCCGAGTTCCTATGTTTTTGTGCATAGGACGTGGAAACAAGGCTAAGACACTTAACTAAGATGGAAAACCACCTTTTTCCACTCAGAACTGACAATCTGGAGTCCTGCACTCTGCCTGTGGGTGAATCCTGTGTCACTTTCTCCTACATTTTCACAGGGGCAGGTTCTCACACTGTCACAATATATATGTCAGGGCGGGGCTCAGCCCTTCCTTCTCTGAGCTGACCGCTCAGCTGTCGGCTAATTGCCAGCTCCTATCTCTCCACAGTTACTCAGCTGTCCATGATATCCTGCTCGTCAGTCCTGCCTACTTAAGCTGTCTTGTCTAGTCCAGAGGAGCTCTGCCTTCGCCTTGGTCAACATCACAGAAACTATCTCCTGCGATCCTTTTCAAGACCTGCTTTGCTGACATCCCTTCTGGCTCCAGATCCTGCTTGCTGTTCCACTACATTGATCCCTGACTTCTGGCTTGGCTGACCATCCGTTCTGGTTACTGAACTTTGGCTATGTTTTGACTGCGTTGGTTCTTTTTACTTTTATTATTAAACAAGTATGATTTAACTGTACTTCTGTCTTGGCCTGATTTTATGGTTTCTGACAATATATAATTTTTTTTTTAGACTATATACAGTATTGCATTTAATTTATTCTGCAAATTCTGAATTAGCGCAAAACAAACAGCATGACAGCTCAACTAGGATAAAAACCACAGAGTCATTTTACTCCCAGATATACTGGTATGAGTAACAAATCATCTTTGATTTTCATAGTGTGAAAAAAATACTGTTGCATAATTTGAAAATCAGCACTACGTTTTGCCTATTGGGACAAGCTCTCTACCTAAGCTAATCTTATGGAAAAGACAAGAATTCGGCTCCCAAGGACACATTGTATATTAATATATGCAAAAGCAATTTGATGTGACATTATTAATAGCCAATGTCTAGAAAGTGCTGATGACAAGTTAAGCAGTCGGCACTGAATTAACAGGGGAGAGAATCATTTGATTTGGGAAATATAATGCCAAGAGTATACCTGATACATCGGTTCATTTGCTGTTATTTTAAAGGATCTGTAGGAGCTGTGACTTTCATATGACTCTGCAAGCATCTTTCAGCACATGCACGGGAAATGACGGAATGGGCCATTACTGTTTTTCCAGAAAATAATTCCAGCATTAAAACACAACTCTAGTTTTAATTTTTCTCCTTTAAAAAATTTCCCAGCCATTAAAAAAAGAAATGTGCAGCTATCAGTGAAGTACTAACCTTGTCTCCAGCTTTGTCCTCCACAGAAACTCCAGTTTGCCATCGACTGCCAATTGCCTACCAGGATGACCGAGGACCATGTCATTCAACCTGTGGTCAGGACCTAAGTGAGGTACCATTTTTTTAGTGGAATCACATACACACAGTGTATAGTGCACTAATATTACATAGTTACATAGTTACATAGTAGGTGAGGTTGAAAAAAGACACAAGTCCATCAAGTCCAACCTATGTGTGTGATTATGTGTCAGTATTACATTGTATATCCCTGTATGTTGTTGTCATTCAGGTGCTTATCTAATAGTTTCTTGAAGCTATCGATGCTCCCCGCTAAGACCAACGCCTGTGGAAGGGAATTCCACATCCTTGCCGCTCTTACAGTAAAGAACCCTCTACGTAGTTTAAGGTTAAACCTCTTTTCTTCTAATTTTAATGAGTGGCCACGAGTCTTGTTAAACTCTCTTCTGCGAAAAAGTTTTATTTCTATTGTGGGGTCACCAGTACGGTATTTGTATATTGAAATCATATCCCCTCTCAAGCGTCTCTTCTCCAGAAAGAATAAGTTCAGTGCTTGCAACCTTTCCTCATAACTAAGATCCTCCAGACCCTTTATTAGCTTTGTTGCCCTTCTTTGTACTCGCTCCATTTCCAGTACATCCTTCCTGAGGACTGGTGCCCAGAACTGGACCTCATACTCTAGGTGCGGCCGTACCAGAGTCTTGTAGATTGGGAGAATTATCGTTTTATTTCTGGAGTTGATCCCCTTTTTAATGCCAATATTATGTTTGCTTTGTTAGCAGCAGCTTGGCATTGCATGGCATTGCTGAGCTTATCATCTACTAGGACCCCCAGGTCCTTTTCCATCCTAGATTCCCCCAGAGGTTCTCCCCCCAGTGTATAGATTGCATTCATATTTTTGCCACCCAAATGCATTATTTTACATTTTTCTACATTGAACCTCATTTGCCATGTAGTTGCCCACCCCATTAATTTGTTCAGATCTTCTTGCAAGGTTTCCACATCCTGCGGAGAAGTTATTGCCCTGCTTAGCTTAGTATCGTCTGCAAATACAGAGATTGAACTGTTTATCCCATCCTCCAGGTCGTTTATGAACAAATTAAATAGGATTGGTCCCAGCACAGAACCCTGGGGAACCCCACTACCCACCCTGACCATTCTGAGTACTCCCCATTTATCACCACCCTCTGAACTCGCCCATGTATCCAAGTTTTCAATCCATGTACTCACCCTATGGTCCATGCCAACGGACCTTAATTTGTACAGTAAACGTTTATGGGGAACTGTGTCAAATGCTTTTGCAAAATTAAGATACACCACGTCTACGGGCCTTCCTTTTTCTAGATGGCAACTCACCTCCTCGTAGAAGGTTAATAGATTGGTTTGGCAAGAACGATTCTTCATGAATCCATGCTGATTACTGCTAATGATACCGTTCTCATTACTAAAATCTCGTATATAGTCCCTTATCATCCCCTCCATGAGTTTACATACTATTGATGTTAGGCTAACTGGTCTGTAATTCCCAGGGATGTATTTTGGGCCCTTTTTAAATATTGGTGCTACATTGGCTTTTTTCCAATCAGCTGGTACCATTCCAGTCAGTAGATTGTAAGTAAAAATTAGGAACAACGGTGTGGCAATCACTTGACTGATTTCCCTAAGTACCCTCGGATGCAAGCCATCTGGTCCCGGTGATTTATTAATGTTAATTTTCTCAAGTCTAATTTTAATTCTGTCCTCTGTTAACCATGGAGGTGCTTCCTGTGTTGTGTCATGATGTTAAACACTGCAGTTTTGGTTACTGAAGCCCCCCGATTCACTCGTGAAGACGGAGGAGAAGAATAAATTCAATACCTTCGCCATCTCCCCATCCTTTGTAACCAGATGTCCTTCCTCATTCTTTATGGGGCCAATATGGTCTGTCCTCCTGTTTTTACTGTTTACATACTTAAAGAATTTCTTGGGATTTTTTTTGCTCTCCTCCGCTATGTGTCTTTCATGTTCTATCTTAGCCGTCCTAATTGCACCCTTACATTTCTTGTTGCATTCTTTATAAAGACTGAATGCTGAGGATGATCCCTCAACCTTGTATTTTTTGAAGGCCTTCTCCTTTGCTTTTATATGCGTTTTTACATTGGAGTTAATCCAGGACTTTTGTTCGCTCTTTTAAATTTATTACCCAATGGGATACATTGGCTAATGCTCTTATTTAATATGCTCTTAAAGCAAACCCATCTCTCCTCCGTATTCTTTGTTCCTAATATTTTACCCCAATTTATGCCTTTTAGCAAGGTTTGTAGTTTAGGGAAGTTCTGTATAGATCTTGAGCAGGCTTATTAGTACAACCAATAGGCAAGTACTTGGCACTTGATACAACAGTTCAGCAAATAACCAGCCTCAACATTTGGCAAGATGTGTTACCAGAGGATGGCTTCAATTATCGGGGGGTAGTGTTTCTTGACAGAGTACTCCAAAAAACAGTTTCCGCAACCTGTGAGGTCTCCGCACTCCCGTACTGATCACTGAACTGAAGGAAGTGCCGAGAGAGCCTTGCCTGAGCTATCCCCGCTTGCTTGGAACCTCCCCCTGCACTAAGTGCTGTCCCTCACAAGTGTATTCCTGTCTCTGTCCAACCACTTATCTAAGGTTAACCAAAGTGACGTGTGTTCCCTTATTCAAAAGGTTTCCTCACCCAAAATCCCCATGAAATCTCCAAAGAATTCTTTATCCAGATGGACAACTTCCCTTGAGGTACTGGATGAAATCCCTAAGGGACCGATTCCCTTACCAGACACCTGTTCCCATGTAATGATGGCACAAGGCTACAACCAGGTGGAAAGACAACTTTTATCCACCTACAAACCCATTTGCTGAAATCCCAGGATGTCATGGACACACCCACTAATAGTGCATAATTTTTTTGCATTGTTTTTTAAGGTTCTTTGCAGTAAAAGCAAGGAAGCATAGGAACCTCTGTACTGTATTAATTTAACTAAGCAAAAACCACTGCACAAATAATTGTAGGAAAAATGAATTCAAGGCATACAAGGTATTGCAGAATACGCCTACCACATGCACAAGCTATCTATCCTTCTTATCAAATAAGCATGCACAATGTATGTACCCAGGGCTTTTTTTTTCACAGAGACTATGTGCAGGAAATCATCTCCCCCGGCGCCCCCCCTGCAGGGTAGGAGAGCACCACATCAAATTGTGGGTGTGGCCAAATGAAACTAAAAATGTGAGGGTCTTAAAGTAGCGCGTAGTAAAGGGGTTTGGAGTGGACAATGCAGATAGTGCAGGAGTCAGGATTAAAGAGGAACTGCAGTCTGCTCACATAATTTGTAATAAATACATCTTTGCCATTTTGAAGCTTCCCTCCAACCACTTTGCATATTATTTTATATATACTGTGATTCTGTACTTGCCAAATATGCTGCAGAACTCTCCCTCCACTGAGTCTTGTTGTATCCATTTTAACTGTGGGCAGCTGAAGTTGCTTCCTGTTCACTTCCTGGACACAGACACACAGAGGCACACCTCCAGCTCTGCAGCTCTCATTGGCCCTCTTATGACTCATCCCCCCTCCCTTCCTGGCAAAATCTCATGAGAGTGAGAGAGAGAGAGATCTGTGCATGATGTCATAAGCCTAGGCTTTTTACAAGACAAGACACAGGAAGTGGGCTGTATAAGGTAATTACTGGCAGAAAAAAATGTTTAACTATCCAAAGTCAAAACAACAACAAGGGCAGAAGATTTAATAGATGGAAAGTTGAAAAAATGACTGAAGGTCCACTTTAAGTAATGCACAGAGTGCAGGGGTAAAGTGTAAGTAATGCAGTGAATGCAGGGGTCAGAAGTAAGTAGTGCACAGGGTGCAGGGGTCAGGAGCAAGTAACACAGAGAGTGCAGTGGTGAAGAGTAATTCATGCATAGAGTGCAGAGGTCAGGCGTAGGATCAGGAGCAATTAACACAGAGAGTGCAGGGGTCAAGAGTAAGTATTGTACATAGTGCAGATGTGAAGAGTAAGTAACACACAGAGTGCAGGGGTAAGGAGTAAGTAATGCAGTGAGTGCAGGGGTCAGAAGTAAGTAATGCACAGGGTGCAGAAGTCAGAAGCAGGTAACACAGAGAGTGCAGGGGTCAAGAGTAATTAATGCATAGAGTGCAGAGGTCAGGGGTAGGATCAGGAGCAATTAACACAGAGAGTGCAGGGGTCAAGAGTAAGTATTGCACAGAGTGCAGATGTGAGGCGTAAGTAACACACAGAGTGCAGAGGTGAAGAGTAATCACTTCAGCCCCGGAAGATTTTACCCCCTTCCGCACCAGAGCACTTTTTGCGATTCGGCACTGCGTCACTTTAACTGACAATTGCGCGGTCATGCGATGTTTTTACTTTTTGCTATGATAAATTTCCCCAAAAAATATATAAAAAAAACTATTTTTTTCCTCAGTTTAGGCCGATACATATTCTTCTACATATTTTTGGTAAAAAAAATTGCAATAAGTGTATATTGATTGGTTTGCACAAAAGTTATAGGGTCTACAAAATAGGGGATAGTTTTATGGCATTTTTATTATTACTTTTTTTTTTACTAGTAATGGCGGCGATCTGCAATTTTTATCGGGACTGCGACATTATGGAGGACACATCGGACAATTTTGACACATTTTTGGGACCATTGGCATTAATACAGCGATCAATGCTATGAAAATGCATTGATTACTGTAAAAATGTCACTGGCAGGAAAGGGGTTAACACTAGGGGGCGATCAAGGTGTTAATGTGTTCCCTAGTGTGTGTCCTAACTGAAGGGGGAGGGGACTGTGCAGGGGAGATGACAGATCGCTGTTCATACTCTGTATGAACAGACGATCTGTTTAATCTCCCCTCAGAGAACCGGAAACTGTGTTTACACACACAGATCCCTGTTTTCCGTGTGTCAGCAGCGATCGCGGGAGCCCGGCGGTGATCGTGACCGCCGGGCACTCGCATCGGCTCGGGGGGGGGGGGGCGTGCGCCCCCTAGTGGCCACAGGGCGAAACGACGTTACATAACGTCATTTTGCCCAGCCGTGCCATTCTGCCGCAATACAACTGCGGCGGCTGGTCGGCAAGTGGGTAAGTAACACACAGAGTGCAGGGGTCAGGGGTAGGTAATGCATAGAGTGCAGGGGTCAGGAGCAAGTAACACAGAGAGTGCAGGGGTCAAGAGTAAGAATTGCACAGAGTGCAGATGTGAAGAGTAAGTAACACACAGAGTGCAGGGGTCAGGGGTAGGTAATGCACAGAGTGCAGATGTGAGGAGTAAGTAACGCACCGAGTGTAGGGGCAGCCAATTAGATGGCTGGAGGACACGAACCTAGAAGGAAGACCGGGTGAAGATGGAAGCGCCTGTGCGGGGCTGGAGGGCTTAGTTCTAAGGTAAGTATTTTATAATGTGCTAGTATGCGATGGACAAACTTTTTTGGACCCTATTTCACTTTTGGGTCTCAGGAGTACATTTACTGAAAAAAGGTAATAAAATATAACAGTTCAGACTTGCAGACATGCCCCCAGAAAGAATACACCTTCTCATTATAGAAGAATGTAGCTCAGTGTGAAGGGTCTACACACAACCACATAGTGAAAAATCCCCTGGGTTCTGACCGATTTCACCAACTTCTTCAGAGATAACGTTATGTAATCTGATAGCCCTAGGCCATAGATGCGCCAGTGTCGCACAGATGCCGCAGCATGAAGATGAATATGTATGTGTAATTTTTTTTATTAACTTCATCATTTCCTTTAACCGCTTCCCTTCAGTGCAAAATCACGTACCTGTACGCCATCTTTATTTTCGGGTCTGGGGCACGCATGTGCACCGCTGGTGACCCGCTCCCACTGTGATTGGACACAGCGGGAGCCAATCAGTGGGTCCGGTGGACCCGATGTTCACCGGCACCCAGCGATTGTTCTCAGTCCTGCTAGGTTGCTGATCGCGCGCAATTACTAGTAAAAAAATTAAAATTCCATAAATATATCCCATAGTTTGTAAACGCTATAACATTTGAGCAAACCAATCAATATACGGTTATTGTGATTTTTTTTTTACCAAAAATATGTAGAAGGATATATATTGGCCAAAATTGATGAAGAAATTAGATTTTTAATTTTTTTTTATTGGATATGTTTTATAGCAGAAATTTTAAAAAATTGTTTTTTTTTCAAAATTGTTTATAGCGCAAAAAATAAAAAACACAGAGGTGATCAAATACCCACAAAAGAAAGCTCTATTTGTGGGGAGAAAGAGGACACCAGTTTTATTTGGGTACATCGTTGCATGACTGCGCAATTGTCAGTTGAAGTAACGCAGTGCTGTATCGCAAAAAATGGCCTGGTCATGAAGGGGGGGGGGGTAAACCTTCCAGAGCTGAAGTGGTTAAAAGAACAGCAAGAAAACAGACATTGATGGGTTACTCTGCTGTCAAGAGATATAATGTTCCAGTGTATCATATAGTGGCTCATGTTGTGCCCATAGCTAATTAGCAGAATCACAAAGATAAGTATAAAACAATCAGCATTATCTGTGTTTCAGATTATTTATTCGTCCTAAATAAATTCAGCTTTGTTTATCCTACAGGACACATAAACAGATTTTTGTATAGATCTGAATCGCGTAAAAAAATTTAAAAAATGTGTGAACCTAACAATTCTGTCTCTCAAGTTGTAGTCTGTGAATTTTAGCAAGGCAAAGTTATTTTGGATTTATGCAGATAAGTTCGTATTTAACAATGATTATTTAAAATTATGCTTATAAAGAAAAGTAAAACTTAACTTCTGGCAATCAGCTAAACTTGGCTGTAATACATACTGTACATGATTATTATTTCACAGCCAATAGAGCTTGTAATTCTCTGCAGCCATTGTCGTAACCCAACCACCACCATCGCCCTGCATATTCAGGTCTGAGACATCCGCAGGAGCTATAGCATTACAGCAGTATCTGGAAACACCCCCAGCTTGCTGATTGGACAATGAAGGAGCAGCAGTACATTGATGAGGCCATCCCTTCTCTCTCATGTTTAGTGGTAGCACATGCACACTGTTGCAGAACTTAGCCTTAGTCTTAGTCCGTAGGGTTCAATATTGAGTTGGCCCACACTTTGCAGCTATAACAGCTTCAACTCTTCTTGGAAGGCTGTCCACAAGGTTTAGGAGTGTGTCTATGGGAATGTTTGACAATTCATCCCAATAGTGTTCTATCGGGTTGAGGTCAGGACTTTGTGCAGGCCAGTCAAGCTCCTCCACCCCAAACTCGCTCATCCATGTCTTTATGGACCTTGCTTTGTACACTGGTGCACAGTCATGTTGGAACAGGAAGGGGCCATCCCCAAACATCCCGCAATGTTGGGAGCATGAAATTGTCTAAAATGTCTTGGTATGCTGCCGCCCTAAGAGTTCCCTTCACTGGCGCTAAGGGGCCAAGCCCAACCCCTGAAAAAAAACCCCACACCATATTCCTCCCTCCACCAAATGATTTGGACCAGTGCACAAAGCAAGGTCCATAAACACATGGATGAGTGGGTTTGGGGTGGAGGAACTTGACTGGCCTGCAGAGAGTCCTGACCTCAACCCAATAGAACACCTTTGGGATGAATTAGTGCGCAGACTGCGAGCCAGGAATTCTCGTCCAACATCAGTGCCCGACCTCACAAATGTGCTTCAGGGAGAACGGTCAAACATTCCCATAGACACACTCCTAAACCTTGTGGACAGCCTTCCCAGAAGAGTTGAAGCTGTTATAGCTGCAAAGGGTGGACCAACTCAATATTGAACCCTACGGACTAAGACTGGGATGCCAATAAGTTCATGTGTGTGTAAAGGCAGGCGTCCCAATACTTTTGACAATATACAGTAATATATATATATATATATATATATATATATATATATATATATATATATATATTTATATCTATATATCTATATATAGATATCTATATATATGTATATATATATATATATATATATGTATATATATATATATATATACACATATATATATATATATATATATATATATATATATTACTGTACATTATAATTATTATTATAATATAAAATATTATTGGAGGCCTGAGTATAGTGTCTATCTATAGATAGAGTATCTTTTGGTATTTTGGTACGGTCACGTGTTCTAACAAATAGAAAACACACACTTCCTACTAGAAATATCCTTCAGGGTTTATACAAGTGCTGGATACAGATGTGTATACAGTGCCTGTCGCTTTGGCTCTGATCTTTCAAAACTCTCCCAGCAGACAAATCTGTTTTCTTTTTAGTGGCGCAGAGCAAAGAAAAACTGACAACTCACTAAGTGCTTGTTTAGGGAACCATTTGGCTCAATAGACCTTGCCTGCCCCAGCTGAAACATGGACATGAACATATGTCATCAGCACAAGCCCCACTTGTTTTTAATGGAGTAAATCACTATAGTGAATCCACCTTTCTGCCTGAGTGCAGATTTACAAAATGTGCAAGACATCCACCACCAAGACATTCCTTGTTTGAGGGGAGCTGCCCATTGTCCAAGATAAGAAAACATAAACTTTTGGGACTGGAAGGTACTTATAGTAATAAAAACATTGCCATAGCTCCCAACTGTCCCTGATTTCGAGGGACTATCCCTGATTTGGAGCAATGTCCCTCTGTTTCTATATAAAATGCACTTTTTATTATCTTTCAAAAATTGTTTCCCAGTGATAAACCTTTCATCTAATTTCTAAATTGTTGCATTTGTAAGTTTTAAAAGCCAATATAAAGAAATAGTAGTGGTAAAAAAAAAAAAAAAAAACACTTGTGGATTTAATTAACCTTTTTTTTGGTTAATTCCCCTTTAAGGGGTGTGGCAGGGGGTGTGTCCTATGCCTACATATATTTGCTAGTAGGTGTCCCTCATTCCCATCTCAAAATGTTGGGAGGTATGCATTGCCAGAATTTCAACTTCTTCCCCACTCTACTATAAATGGATTTCCGTTTCTGATTGTGTCATTGCTGGAGACTTCCCGTCAGAAAGGGAAATAAGGAGAAGTCTCCCCATAAGAAACAGAAAGCAATAAAATTAAAGCCCACTCGCTCCGAAATGAAGCAATGGTTTTGGTTAAAGTTGGGTATTAAAGCTAAAGTTTGGTGACTTAAAAAAAAAAAAGTACTAGTGACAGTACTGAAAAAAGGGAAAAATACCGCTTTGTATGGACTAGAAAAATAGCTGCCAACATAGCTGTGGACTAAAAGCAATAAATGTGGGTGTAAAAATGTGTAGCGCTATTGATCTAACAAAGATAAGTGTGTGACCATTAAAGGTATTTAACTATATGACATTATTGAATGTGACCAATAAAAATACTCAAATTAATATTATTAAAGTGCTAAACAAACAACACGCTAAAAGATAAAAAGTGAACAACACAATGTGAGAAAAAGATGCATAAGTATCAATCCTGTTGTGAAAATGACACGGTTGATATTGAATAAATGCCTAAAGTGACAAAACACAAAGTCCAGAATGTAAACGTTTTTTAAAAAACTCGAGCAAAAATGTATTAAAAAAGTTGACATTCCAAAGGGATGGAATTTTTTGTTAAAGTTTTTTGGATTATACCTTCAATCCTTGGACTGGGGTTTTGGCACTTTAAATACTTTATTAACACAAACTATATTTTTTATGGCATTTCAATATATCGGTGGTGGTGTCATTAACTATTTTCATTTCTCTTTGGAACGTCAACTTTTTTGATACATTTTTGCTTGAGTTTTTAAAAAAACTTTTACATTCTGGACTTTGTGTTTTGTCACTTTAAGCATTTATTCAATATCAACCGTGTCATTTTTCACAACAGGATTGATATTTATGCATCTTCTTCTCACATTGTGTTGTTCACTTAGCACTTTTTATCTTTTATCGTGTTGTTTGTTTAGCACTTTAATAATATTAATTTGAGTATTTTTATTGGTCACATTCAATAATGTCATATAGTTGAATACCTTTAATGGTCACACACTTATCTTTGTTAGATCGATAGCGCTACACAATTTTACACCCACTAGTGACAGTACTTACCTTGAATGAAGAGTGTCCTGTGTACTGTAAGCTGCTGTGTTAGACTGAAATCTGAAGCCCTCTGCACCCAGATACCCTTGCAACTGTGACCCTCCAGTGCTGAGGGGATTAAAGCAGAACCAAGTTATTTAACCACTTGCATACCTCCCAACATTTTGAGATGGGAATGAGGGACACCTACTAGCAAATGTACAGTATGTAGGGCAGGCATAGGACACGCCCCCTGCCACACCCCCTTAAAGGAGAATTAACCAAAAAAAAAGGTTACCCGTATTTATCGGCATATAACACGCACTTTTTTCCCCTTAAAATCAGGGGAAAATCGCGGGTGCGTGTTATACGCCGATCCCCTGCGATCCGGAGCTGCCAGATTTTCAAAATCGCCGACCGCGATTTGAAAATGGCGCCGCCGGTGCCGAAATACACAGTGCCGGTCCTCGGCTCTTCTCGGCCACTTTCGTCTTCACTCGAGCGCTGCCCGAACCTAGCCGAGTGTACTCAGCTAGGTTTGGATAGCTCCGCTCGGGACTACGAGTGGAGCCGAAAGTGAACGAGAGCCGCCGAGAAAAGCCGAGGACCGGCTCTGTGTATTTCGGCGCCGGCGGCGCCATTTTCAAATCGTGGTCGGCGATTTTGAAAGACAGGATGGCAGGGGTCCGGGATCACGGGATGCGAGGCTGCACTGGGGAAGGCTGCACTGGGGAAGGCTGCTCTGACGAAGGCTGCACTGACAAGGCTGCACTGGGGAAGGCTGCACTGGGGAAGGCTGCACTGGGGAAAGCTGCACTGGGGAAGGCTGCACTGACATGGCTGCACTGGGGAAGGCTGCACTGACATGGCTGCACTGACAAGGCTGCACTGACATGGCTGCACTGGGGCAAGGCTGCACTGAGAAGGCTGCAATGATGGGCATTTAAATGTAAGTTTTTTTTCCTTCAACTTCCCTCCTAAAAGTTTTTTTTTCCTTAAAATTCCCTCCTAAATTGGGGTGCGTGTTATACGCCGGTGCGTGTTATACGCCGATAAATACGGTAATTAAATCCACAAGTGCTTTTTTTTTTTTACTACTATTATTCCTTTATATTGGCTTTCAAAATTTTCAAATGCAGCAATTTAGAATTTGGATTAAATGTTTAGCACTGGGAAACACTTTTTGAAAGATAAAAAGTGCATTTTATATACAACTATATAGATCAGACCAAAATGAGGGACAAATGAGGAGGAAAGAGGAACAGAGAGACTTTGGGGGTTATTTATGAAAGGTAAATCCACTTTGCACTGCAAGCGCACCTGAAAGTGCACTTGGAAGTGCAGTCGCTGTAGATCCGAGGGGGACATGCAAGGAAAATAAAAAACAACATTTTAGCTTGCACGTGATTGGATGATAAAATCAGCAGAGCTTCCCCTCATTTCAGATCTACCCCTTAGATTTAGAGCGACCGCACTTCCAAGTGCACTTGCAGTGCAAAGTGGATTTGCCTTTCGTAAATAACCCCCTTTCTTTCAAATCAGGGACAGTCCCTCGAAATCATTTTTTTCCCCACAAATAGAGCTTTCTTTTGGTGGTATTTGATCACCTCTGCGGTTTATTTTTTGCGCTATAAACAAAAGAAGAGTGACAAGTTTGAAAAAAAACACATTACTAATTTTTTACGTTTTGCTATAATAAATATCCAATTTTTTTTTTTTTAACAAATTTTTTTCCTCAGTTTAGGCCGATATCTATTCTTCTACATATTTTTGGTAAAAAAAAAAATCGCAATAAGCGTATATTGATTGGTTTGCGCAAAAGTTATAGCGTCTACAAAATAGGGGATAGATTTATAGCATTCTTATCATTTTTTTTTTTAACTATTAATAGCGTTGATCTGCAATTTTTATCGATTTTTATCCTCTGTACTGGGAACACACCATCGGTCTCCTCTCCTCTGACAGGACGTGGATCTGTGTGTTTACACACACAGATCCACGGTCCTGCTGTGTTACCAGGCAATCGTGGGTGCCCGGCGGACACAGTGGCCGCTGGGCACGCACATTGGGTCCCGAGTGACACGGCAGTCGTGCGCAAGTGCCGTCGGCGGCATGCCCCCTGGTGGGCCGGGAAGGCGAGGGCGTCATATGATGCCCTCCTAGAATGAGAGCCACACCGCCTGGCCATCATATGACAGCCGGCGGGCAGCAAATATAATGTTAATATTATAAATATTATATATTTATAATATAAATAATAATAATACTATTATTAATATTATTATAATATTATAAAATGTTGTAAATAAGTAACTTTTCTCCTTTACTGATGGGCATTAATAAGCTCCACTGATGGGCACTGATGAGGCGACATTGAAGGGCACTGATGAGGTGGCACTGATGAGGTGGCACTAATTTGCAGCACTGATGGGCGATGATAGGCGGCACAGATAGACAACACTGATGGGCACTTATTAGCAGGCACCGATGGGCACTGAAAGGCAGCACTGACTGGCATGACTGATAGGCACTGATTAGCTTCACTGCTGGGCACTGTTGGGGCGGGAACTGATAATCAGTACCCTGATTTTCTGTGCAGATCTCGCCTGTAAGGTAAATGCCACTGATTAGCTCACTTCTCCCCACACGCAGTAAGGAATCCAATGCCGATAACCAATTGGACACAACTGGTCACATGGGAAAAGAGGTAAAGAGCTTCGTCATCGGCTCTTTACCGGGATTGGTGATGCGCAGTGTCTCAGGGACAGAGCACACCACGATCGCCCCCCACGGGCGCACAAGCATGGCGAGAGTGGGCAGATGTCTTGTGACGTCGTCCTAGAATGAGAGAGATTTGACAATACGGCAGGTGGTAATTAATTTGTAGTATGCAAAGCGAACTCAACCATCCATCCATGTCTCCATGCTCTATTGTGTTGAGAAAACACCCCCCTAGCATTTCATCACGATTGCCGGGCACTCGCATCGGCTCCAGGGGTGAGCAGCGGGAGCACGCACGCCCCTCATGGCCACAGGGCAAAGCGACATTACATAACTTCGTTTCGCCCCAGCCGCGCCATTCTGCCGCAGTGATGGTCGGCAATTGGTTAAACAAATAAATCTAATATACCTTCTTATATATTTTTCCAATGTTAGCAGGCAGCATAAGGATTAAAAATAGTTCATGTTGATTGAAAGAGATTTCCTCAATGGTACTTTGATCTCAGTCTAGTGGCCAACATCTTAGCATCTTTCAATCCACTTCCTTTAAGGGTTTATAATTACTAGCAGTCATTGGGCTTGCTAGTGTGTTTGTAAAAAAAAACTTGAAAAGAGCTTAGAAAGAAAATATGACATATTTTTAGTTGCTTCCTATTTCCTGTTTGGTTGGATTCACACCTTTGAATTTTTTCGCTTCTTGTGTTTTCCATGGAAATCAAAACCCATGTCAACATATGTGTTAAGATGCTTGTCATTGCGTGTCAAGATGCATACAAATGCTTTATGACATATGCTGACTTTTAATACACAGTGCATTGAAAATAAGCAGTGACATGCATTTGATGCATTTTTATATTTTAATGGAAAGACTCTTTGGGGGAGAAAAATTCATGGAGAGCTACGGCTCCTGTGCACATCGCTGGATTGAGATCAGGCTTAGATAAGTTTTTTTTGGGGGGGGAGCTGCATACTGAAGATTGTTTACCTTCATGCATACAATGCATGAAGGTAGAAACCTTCAGCTTTTAGAATCACTTTAAATAACAACAAAAATAGAATTATGGTGGCCATGGGGAAATGTAAGGAAGGTCCAGTGTGTTCCACTTTGAGAAGATCAGTGCATGTGCATCCTTCTGGGCATAAGGTAATATAGAAACATACCAGACATGCAGTAGCATGAATGTATTAGTATGCACGTAAGTTCACATGCACACTTGGAACTGGTATTGGTGCCAAACAGCCTATATTAGATGGTGGGTGACAAGGACAGATCGCTGAGGGGTTTTCAGCTAGTTTACCAGTGACCCCACCTGCTACTTCTGCCTTCCCATGTACAACCTGGATTGCCTTTGACCTCTCTCTCTTGTGTTGGCTCTGGCTTGTGTTCCGGACTCTCTATTTTTCCTTTTGATTCAATACCTTGCTGCCTAGCTGTTAACTGGCCTTGGCCTGTATCTTGACATTGCCTCTGCCTTATGTTCCTGTACTTTGCCACCTGGCTGTTGACAACCTTCTGTTTGTGTCCTGGTTTCATTCCTGTCTGCTGATCGGGTCTTACCATGTTCCTGCATCTGCTTGTTACTTGGTGGTCCACTGTGGTCTCTCCCTTACACTTGACAGCTGGTGCTGTCTACAGTGTTGGTTCTAGTGCGACTCACATCCCCTCTCACCACTAACAAAGGTGTTGGAAAAGAGGAGCAAGAGAAACCCCTTCTTCACTTGACCTCTACCAGGTTTGTGACAGTTTATCAAGTCATCAGATCCTGGGATGGATGTGGGCTCTTTCTTACTCTTTCCTAGCAAGCAATGGTGGTATTGGTTAGTAGTGAATGGTGACAAAAACAATTATATTCTTCAGAATCAGGGATGGACATCACTCATAGTTTATATCCTGTAGACCTCAATTATTTTGATGAATATCAACCTCATTATGCTTGCCAGTGACATTCTGAGACACTTTTCAAAGCCACATACCATGTTAAGTAGTTTATATTGCAAGTCCAATAAATTATGTTTTCCGAGACAATGGAGTAGGCTAGATAAGCCTTCACTGCCCTGTCCATCTATTGCCTTCAGCTCACATCTGGTACCTCCACATGTAGCCCTGCTATTAAGGAATCATTCTACTGCACAGACCCTTTCTTCAGAAAGGATTGATGGACAAATGAAGATGGGGGGGGGGGGGGGGCATAGTGGTTCTCTGCGAATAAATGCAGCAGGTATCTGGTAGGGGAATGTTTGGTAGTGTTGGGTACAGGTCATAGCTTCACAATATTTCATTGAAACTTCTATTTGAAAAGCCACCAACATTTTCCATTTTACTCTGCAGCAAATGCTTGAAAGTACGACTAATGCCGCGTACACACGGTCGGACTTTACGGAAGACTTTGCCCGGCTGACTTTTCAACGTACTTTACGACGGACTTTCTGAATGAACGGACTTGCCTACACACAATCCACAAAAGTCTGTCGAATCCGTATGTGATGACGTACGACCGGACTAAAATAAGGAAGTTCATAGCCAGTAGCCAATAGCTGCCCTAGCGTGGCTTTTTGTCCGTCGAACTAGCATACAGACGAGTGGACTTTTCGACCGGATGAGTTCGACGGATAGATTTAAAACATGTTTCAAATCTAAGTCCGTCCAACTTTTGAGCAAACAAAGTCCGCCGGAGCCCACACACGATCGAATTGTCAGAAGAAATCCCGTCCGCCGGGCAAAGTCTGTCGTAAAGTCCGTTCGTGTGTACGCGGCATATCTAGTAGACATCTATTAGCATAATGATGACAATGCCCTTGTCACTCTGAAGATACTAAAGCATGTAGCTTCCAAGGTGCCTTGTGTGGATAGTGTTTTTTTAACATTTAATAGCACTGTATGGATTCCAGTTGGGGTTAGGTTGCATGAATTTCCTCCCAGCTGAGGGTTTGACAGTGGTGTATGGAAATTATTCTATGCAGGTCTCTTGGGCTGGAGCACCCCTCCCCCTCTTCATTACCTCTTATTAGTGGCCACCAGTGCATAGGAGGAATCCCTTCAGTTCTCCCACATAGAGGAGTTTATCTCCCATGGTTGAGACACAGGTTCTTTCATTCTATTACTAGGGTAAGACCCATTAATTCGGGGTACTTTGTCTCAGTAAGTGGGCTTAGCACTATATGACCATATAGTGTGACCAAACCCCTGTATTTTTGAATATGATCGGGTGTTTTTAACTATCCTTGCAGGATAAATGTCATTTTTGTATTTGTGCGCTGTAATCTGTTTTGTATTGGAAATTATTCTATGGTCTTAGGCTTTCCAACTGACAGAACTAGTGGGAGTTCATCAGCCAATCAATCTGTAAGTGTCTGTTGGCACCTAGTACAGTCCGTTGTACAACTTTGTGGTTAGTTTAAACATAGTGATTTTGTTTATGAGTTTTAATGGTGACGTATGGGTGATAGGGGCTCCCACTTGTTCAGGACTAACAACATAGGGGTTGCTTTACTAAAGAAAAAAACCTGAAAACTGAGAAAACGTAAAAACTGTTCACTTTGCAAGAAACTTTGCCCCAGAGCTTAGTGATTGAGGTGAAGCTCTGCTGACTTCCATCATCAAATGCAAGCATTAATGCCCTTTTCTAAAACATTTTCCCTGTAGTGACTTGGTATTCCTTTCAAAGCAAAAGCTTACCACATTCAACAAGCTCCAGAAAAAATTCCCTTGCACAGTGTAATTTCCCATGTGTTGCACCTTCCTGGATAGGCTGCTAGGATGTCAGGCAAATCTAGCTCTTTTTGGATCCTCTGTAATCATTGGAACAGCTATTGATTTTTTGAGTTGTTCTGGATATCACCGGTTGCAGGTTTGACTATTTCCTCAGTCTTCTAGAGGTTTCTAGAACATAGGCACTGGAAGAGTCAAATTGGCAGCTTGAATATGTGTTATGCTTCAGCTAATCCCTGGGAAGGTGTACCCAGTAGGTGCCTGGGAGAACATAAATAATTTGGGGTCTGGAGCAGTTAGGCTCTTGTCCTGCTGAAGAAGAAATTCTACTGGAGTTTGCTGATGGTCATCGAGGTCCCAGCTGTAGAAGAGCTGGGGGGGGGGCTATTTCTAAGTGTCCCTATAGCTAACCGCATAACTTCACCTAAGGATTTGGTCCAGGGAGAATTTGCTGTAGAGTGGTGGAATCTGAAAAGTGTGTAGCTGTGCTAGGACACTGTGAGTACTGATCTGAGCTCAAGATCCTGGTAACTGCGTGTTGTCTTAATTTTGGGGTGATAGGTGCAAGGGCAGCTCTCTCTATGAGACAGCTCTTACAGAGTCTCAGCTTGCGTCCTTCCCTATTGTTCCTGGCTTAAAAACTGCTCAAAGAAGTTCAGCCTAGTGAAGTGTATCCTCCTGTTGATAATGAGCGTTTCTGGAGTATCCCATACTACCCCAAATCCCCCTCCTGCTGGCGAAGATCCACAGCCTCAGGGGCTATTGGAAATTCTACTGGAGTTTACTGATGGTCATTGAGGTCCCAGCTGTGGAAGAGTTGAGGGGCCTATTCCTAAGTTTCCCTGGAGCTAACCACATAGCTTTGCCTAAGGATTTGGTGCAGAAAATTTGCTAAAGGGTGTTTGTTGGAATCTGAAAAGTGTGTAGCTGTCATAGGACATTGTGAGTACTGACCTGAGCTCAAGATCCTGGTAAATGTGTGTTGTCTTACAGAGTCTCAGGTACTGGTTCTTCCCCATTGTTCCTGGCTTAAAGACCACGCAAAGAAGTTCAGCCTAGTGTTGATAATCGATGTTCCTGGAGTATCCAGTACCATCTAAAACCCCCCTCCTGTTACAAGTTCTACAAGCAATAAAACATAAAAAAGACAACCCCTATACCAGTGATGACGAACCTTGGCACCCCAGATGTTTTGGAACTATATTTCCCATGGTTCTCTGCACTGTAGTTGAGCATCATGGGAAATGTAGGTTCCAAAACATCTCTGGTGCCAAGGTTCACCATCACTGCCCTAGACCATAGGTGCTCAACATGTGATCCTCCAGCTGTTGCAGGACTACAAGTCCCATCATTCCTCTGGCTTTGGGAGTCATGTGTGTAACTGTCAGCCTTCCAATGCCTCATGGGACTTCTATTTCCATAACAACTGGTGGACCACAGGTTGAGCACCCCTGCCCTAAACTGTTTTTTGGAGTTAGAGGGAATAGGTTGTTTCTTGGGTGATTGGTGGCCTCTGCACTGTTTGGGGAAGAACCAGTTTAGGAAAAAATCAGTGACCCCTATAGGAGTAGTGCTACACATGCAAAGTACCTATTTGTCTTTTGTAAGCCAACCCCATAGAGATAATATCTAATAAAAGATTTATAAATGGGCCAGTTTTTTTTCTCTTCTTTCCTTTTTCTTTGATTTTTTGGTTCCAAGAAAATACAATATACTATAGAGGTAAACACAAACAATATATACAGTCAAGTAAATACCCAACAGAATCAGGTAAATGGTTTTCCTCCAAGTCACTCATCAAAAGATATTAACAGCTGTACGACATGTCCTGGAAGGACGCAAGTCATATTTTCATCCCTGTGACTTCTCCTGATATCGATATGGGACTTTGTGTACCTATACTCTTCATATTAATGTAGTGTATTATAACTCAGGTTTATTTAATTTATTTCCCAAGGCAAGACGAATTGTCCAGAAGATAATAGGTGCCACCAAACTATATCATAATGAATGACCTTAATAAAATAAGGGAGGATTAGAATGCTGTCACCTCTGACAGGGAAGAAGCCTGGTTGATGGGTCCCAGGATGGTATAAATCTAATCTGTCGGTGACATTGCAATAGAGTTTGACAAAACTGTCTGCCATCAATAATCTCAGGTGCAGGCTATCTATAGAGAGAGCAGATAGATAACAGCCGTGGAGCATCAGTCACAGTGCGATTTATTTGTCCTTTTGTACATCCCGTAGCCAAACACATTTTTCAGCAAAAAAAAATATTATCAAACCATAGACTGAGAGAGTGTTTTGAAAAACATAAAATATCTAAATCTAGTTCTGTGTGTAATACCTGAGGTCCTGTGCTGCTTGTTATGGGATATATTGGTTGAATACATTTAACACACAATAAGAGTGTAAAATACACATACTTACAAAAAGATACTTATAGAAAAGAAAAAAAAAAATCTATAAATGCCACACAAAAAGTGGCTTGATTTTGAATAACAATTTTGTTAACATGGGATGGTTAAATGTTTATCATATTGCAACACACATGCAAACATTCAAACAAAATTCTACAGTTGTATGGCTAGCCTAAAGTGGTTGTAAACCTCTGAAATTAAAAATGAACAAAGCATATACTTCTGTGGTCTATACTTGCCTCTTTTCAAAGCACCTAGTGTGATTTCCGTCTCCTCCCTCTTCCCTCGGCTATCTGCATGTGTCTCTTTTGACAGTCTATGCCGAAACCACAGAATCCTGGGAGATGGCCCCACCTCCCCCAGCACACAGCTGGCAATGGACAGCCTCAGCTGTGCATGTTTCCCTATGAGACTTTGTATAAGGGGGTTTGTCCATTCTCTCCACTCAGGTCTCAGATTACACTCAGCTCCCTGTGTTCTGCCGAGAAAGTTCCCCTCAGCGGATAAGGACCCCCCTCTAGTGTGCAGGCACAGCGCTTGCACAGTAGGAACAAGAAGGGAGCCGCCAAAAACAGCCGAAGCTGAAAAATTGAGTCAGCTGTACACGACGCTGCGTGCAAAGACAATTTTAATAAAAAAGAGTTTGTAACAGGCCCCTTGCGGGCTCGCTACGCTCGCCACGCTTCGGGGAACGCCCTCACTACGCTCGCCACGCTTCGGGCACGGCCTCGCTACGCTCGCCACGCTTCGGGTAGGGCCTCGCTGTGCTCGGCATAATATTGATCGATCTCTATGTCCACTTGGATGGTGGGGCTTTAACATGGACATAGGGTAGAATGTAGTGCACAGGCGCCGTGTACAGCTGACTCAGGTGTTCAGCTTCGGCTCTTTTCGGCGCCTCCCTTTTTGTTCCTACTGCGCAAGCGCTGAGCCTGCGCAGTAGAGGGGGGGTCCTTATCCGCCGGGGGAACTTTCTCGGCAAGACACCCTGCTCTATGCTGTGCAGTGTGTGAAGTCGGATCACCACCCTCTGCCTTCTGGAGCTCAGAAATGTTGTATAAATGATTGACTTTGAATGTATGTGGAGAAGAGAGGGCTGCAGATAGACAGGTACAGCTTATGTAGGAGGATTTGTTTCATCTCTGTGTATCACCTGAGGCCAGTCACTTCACTGGGTATACAGTATGTAAGGGTTTAGAACCCCTTTAAATGTTTTTTTACGTCTCAGATAAAAAGCTGGCATTTGTGTTGCACACATTACCAAATACTGTACATAGAATGCCGTGTGATGTGGCAGTGGAACTTTATATACATTTGCAAATGCATGCAACCAAAATTTCAGTTTTTAAACTGAAATGTTAACCACTTGCCGACCGCCTAACGTAGATATATGTCGGCAGAATGGCATGGGCAGGCAGAATCACGTACCTGTACGTGATCTGCCTCCCGCGGGCGGGGGGTCCGATCGGACCCCCCCGGTGCCAGCGGCGGTCGGCATTTGACTGGGAGCGTTGGGAGGCGAGGGGGAGACCATCCGATCGTGGCCCCCGCCTCGCGATCGCTCCCAGCCAATCGGAATCCTCCCCTGCCTGTGTGTAGTTTCACACAGGCAGAGGATGTGATGTCATCTCTCCTCGGCTCGGCAGTTTCCGTTCCAGCACCGAGGAGAGAAGACATGTAAGTGCACAAAACACTACACACACACAGTAGAACATGCCAGGCATACTTTACACCCCCGATCCCCCCCCGATCGCCCCCCGATCCCCCCCCAATCACCCCCCCCTGTCACAAACTGACACCAAGCAGTATTTTTTATTTTTTTTTTTTCTGATTACTGCATTGGTGTCAGTTTGTGTTAGTTACAGTGTCAGGGCAGTGAGTGTTAGGCCCCCTGTAGGTCTAGGGTACCCCCCTAACCCCCCCTAATAAAGTTTTAACCCCTTGATCACCCCCTGTCACCAGTGTCACTAAGCGATCATTTTTCTGATCGCTGTATTAGTGTCGCTGGTGACGCTAGTTAGGGAGGTAAATATTTAGGTTCGCCGTCAGCGTTTTATAGCGTCAGGGACCCCCATATACTACCTAATAAAGGTTTTAACCCCTTGATTGCCCCCTAGTTAACCCTTTCACCACTGATCACCGTATAAGTGTTACGGGTGACGCTGGTTAGTTCGTTTATTTTTTATAGTGTCAGGGCACCCGCCGTTTATTACCGAATAAAGGTTTAGCCCCCTGATCGCCCGGCGGTGATATGCGTCGCCCCAGGCAGCGTCAGGTTAGCGCCAGTACCACTAACACCCACGCACGCAGCATACGCCTCCCTTAGTGGTATAGTATCTGATCGGATCAATATCTGATCTGATCAGATCTATACTAGCGTCCCCAGCAGTTTAGGGTTCCCACAAACGCAGTGTTAGCGGGATCAGCCCAGATACCTGCTAGCACCTGCGTTTTTCCCCTCCGCCCGGCCCAGCCCAGCCCACCCAATTGCAGTATCGATCGATCACTGACACTTACAAAACACTAAACAAATAACTGCAGCGTTCACAGAGTCAGGCCTGATCCCTGCGATCGCTAACAGTTTTCTTGGTAGCGTTTTGGTGAACTGGCAAGCACCAGCCCCAGGCAGCGTCAGGTTAGCGCCAGTACCGCTAACACCCACGCACGCAGCATACGCCTCCCTTAGTGGTATAGTATCTGATCGGATCAATATCTGATCCGATCAGATCTATACTAGCGTCCCCAGCAGTTTAGGGTTCCCACAAACGCAGTGTTAGCAGGATCAGCCCAGATACCTGCTAGCACCTGCTTTTTGCCCCTCCACCCGGCCCAGCCCAGCCCACCCAAGTGCAGTATCGATCGATCACTGACACTTACAAAACACTAAACGCATAACTGCAGCGTTCGCAGAGTCAGGCCTGATCCCTGCGATCGCTAACAGTTTTTTTTTGTAGCGTTTTGGTGAACTGGCAAGCACCAGCGGCCTAGTACACCCCGGTCGTAGTCAAACCAGCACTGCAGTAACACTTGGTGACGTGGCGAGTCCCATAAGTGCAGTTCAAGCTGGTGAGGTGGCAAGCACAAATAGTGTCCCGCTGCCACCAAAAAGACAAACACAGGCCCGTCGTGCCCATAATGCCCTTCCTGCTGCATTCGCCAATCCTAATTGGGAAACCACCACTTCTGCAGCGCCCGTACTTCCCCCATTCACATCCCCAACCAAATGCAGTCGGCTGCATGAGAGGCATTTTTATGTCCTCCCGAGTACCCCTACCCAACGAACCCCCCCAAAAAAGATGTCGTGTCTGCAGCAAGCGCGGATATAGGCGTGACACCCGCTATTATTGTCTCTCCTGTCCTGACAATCCTAGTCTTTGCATTGGTGAATGTTTTGAACGCTACCATTCACTAGTTGAGTATTAGCGTAGGGTACAGCATTGCACAGACTAGGCACACTTTCACAGGGTCTCCCAAGATGCCATCGCATTTTGAGAGACCCGAACCTGGAACCGGTTACAGTTATAAAAGTTAGTTACAAAAAAAAGTGTAAAAAAAAAAAAAACACAAACAAAAATATAAAATAAAAAATAATAGTTGTCGTTTTATTGTTCTTTCTCTCTCTATTCTCTCTCTATTGTTCTGCTCTTTTTTACTGTATTCTATTCTGCAATGTTTTATTGTTATTATGTTTTATCATGTTTGCTTTTCAGGTATGCAATTTTTTATACTTTACCATTTACTGTGCTTTATTGTTAACCATTTTTTTGTCTTCAGGTACGCCATTCACGACTTTGAGTGGTTATACCAGAATGATGCCTGCAGGTTTAGGTATCATCTTGGTATCATTCTTTTCAGCCAGCGGTCGGCTTTCATGTAAAAGCAATCCTAGCGGCTAATTAGCCTCTAGACTGCTTTTACAAGCAGTGGGAGGGAATGCCCCCCCCCCCAACGTCTTCCGTGTTTTTCTCTGGCTCTCCTGTCTCAACAGGGAACCTGAGAATGCAGCCGGTGATTCAGCCAGCTGACCATAGAGCTGATCAGAGACCAGAGTGGCTCCAATCATCTCTATGGCCTAAGAAACCGGAAGCTACGAGCATTTTATGACTTAGATTTCGCCGGATGTAAACAGCGCCATTGGGAAATTGGGAAAGCATTTTATCACACCGATCTTGGTGTGGTCAGATGCTTTGAGGGCAGAGGAGAGATCGAGGGTTTAATAGACCCCAATTTTTTCAAAAAAGAGTACCTGTCACTACCTATTGCTATGATAGGGGATATTTACATTCCCTGAGATAACAATAAAAATGATTTAAAAAAAAAAAAAATGAAAGGAAGAGTTTTAAAATAAGATAAAAAAAATAATAATAATAAAGAAAAAAAAAAAAAAAAAAAAAAAAAGCACCCCTGTCCCCCCTGCTCTCGCGCTAAGGCGAACGCAAGCGTCGGTCTGGCGTCAAATGTAAACAGCAATTGCACCATGCATGTGAGGTATCACCGCGAACGTCAGATCGAGGGTAGTAATTTTAGCAGTAGACCTCCTCTGTAAATCTAAAGTGGTAACCTGTAAAGGCTTTTAAAGGCTTTTAAAAATGTATTTAGTTTGTCGCCACTGCACGTTTGTGCGCAATTTTAAAGCATATCATGTTTGGTATCCATGTACTCGGCCTAAGATCATCTTTTTTATTTCATCAAACATTTGGGCAATATAGTGTGTTTTAGTGCATTAAAATTTAAAAAAGTGTGTTTTTTCCCAAAAAAATGCGTTTGAAAAATCGCTGCGCAAATACTGTGTGAAAAAAAAAAATGAAACACCCACCATTTTAATCTGTAGGGCATTTGCTTTAAAAAAATATATAATGTTTGGGGGTTCAAAGTAATTTTCTTGCAAAAAAAAAATATTTTTTTATGTAATCAAAAAGTGTCAGAAAGGGCTTTGTCTTCAAGTGGTTAGAAGAGTGGGTGATGTGTGACATAAGCTTCTAAGCCTGGTTTCACACTTGTGGGGTGCGAATTGAAGCTCAGGTTTCACTGGGGAGATAACAATCTCCTGTTCAACGGATTCATTGCGTTTTTGCTCAGGATTAGAGAGCAGGGAGAGGGGGAGGGGGGGGGGGGAGAGGGGGAGGTGTAGTGAGGAGAAAGAGAAAATCCTTGTTCAGAACGCAATGCATCTGCGAATCAGATGCGTTCCCATAGGAGATAATAGGCTCGTAATTCGCACCGCAATGCCCAAAAAACGCACACGTTTTTTGTGCAATGCGCAGTGCGAATGCAACGCACATATGTGAACCAGATGCATTCATATGAATGTATTTTAAAATGTCCTGCGAATTAGATGCGGTGTAAGCCGCATCTAATTCGCATAGGTGTGAACCCGGGCTAAATGTTGTGCATAAAATGCCAGGACAGTTCAAAACCCCCCCCTCAGCAAATAGCTTGGGGTGTCTACTTTCCAAAATGGGGTCATTTGGGGGGGGTTTGTGCCACCTGGGCATTCCATGGCCTCCGAAACTGTGATAGGCAGTGAAGAGTGAAATCAAAAATTTACACCCTTAGAAATCCTGAAGGCGGTGATTGGTTTCGGGGCCCCGTACGCGGCTAGGCTCCCAAAAAGTCCCACACATGTGGTATCCCCGTACTCAGGAGAAGCAGCTAAATGTATTCTGGGGTGCAATTCCACATATGCCCATGGCCTGTGTGAGCAATATATCATTTAGTGACAACTTTTTGTAATTTTTTTTTTTTGTCATTATTCAATCACTTGGGACAAAAAATATGAATATTCAATGGGCTCAACACGCCTCTCAGCAATTTCCTTGGGGTGTCTACTTTCCAAAATGTGAGGGTTTTGTACTGCCCTGCCATTTTAGCACCTCAAGAAACGACATAGGCAGTCATAAATTAAAGGCTGTGTAAATTCCAGAAAATGTACCCTAGTTTGTAGGCGCTATAACTTTTGCGAAAAACCAATAAATATACACTTATTGACATTTTTTTTACCAAAGACATGTGGCCGAATACATTTTGGCCTAAATGTATGACTAAAATTGAGTTTATTGGAATTTTTTTAGAACAAAAAGTAGAAAATATCATTTTTTTTCAAAATTTTCGGTCTTTTTCCGTGTATAGCGCAAAAAATAAAAACGGCAGAGGTGATCAAATACCATCAAAAGAAAGCTCTATTTGTGGGAAGAAAAGGACGCAAATTTCGTTTGGGTACAGCATTGCATGACCGCGCAATTAGCAGTTAAAGCGACGCAGTGCCGAATTGTAAAAAGTGCTCTGGTCAGGAAGGGGGTAAAACCTTCCGGGGCTGAAGTGGTTAACTATTTGCCTACTCGGCACTTTTACCCCCCTTCCTGCACAGGCCAATTTTCATCTTTCAGCACTGTCACACTAAATGCCAATTGCGCGGTCATGCAAAGCTTTACCCAAACAACATTTTTATATGTTTTTAAAACAGATAGAGCTTTCTTTTGGTGGTATTTAATTACCACTTTTTTTTTAAATATTTTTTGCTAAAAAAAAAAACTAAAAAAATACCCAAAATTTTGAAAAAATATGTTTTTCCTAGTTTCTGTTAAAAAATGATGTAAATAAGTAATTTTTCTCCTTCACTGATGTGCACAGATGAGGCTGCACTGGTGGGCACTGATGAGGCGGCACTGATGAGGAGGCACTAATATACAGCACTGATGGGCACTTATAGGCGGCACTGATATGCGGCACCGATAGGTGGCACTGATGAGCAATGATAGGTGGCATGGATAGGCTGCACTGATGGGCACTAATTGGCAGCACTAATGGGCACTGATTGGCAGCACTGATGGGCACTGATGGGCAGGACTGATGAGCCGGCACTGCTGGGCACTGAAAGGCAGCACTGACTGGCATCACTGTTGGGCACTGTTGGGGCTGCACTGATAATCAGGGCACTGATTATCTGTGCAGATCTCCCCTGTGAGGAAATGCCGCTGATCGGCTCTCCTCTCCTCACACGCTGTCAGTGTGGGGAGACAGGGCCGGCCCTACCATGGGACTCGATGGAGCCATGGTTCCAGGCGGCACTTTCAGGGGGGTGGCAAGTTGCGGCCCGCCAGCCAGCCTGTTCCGCCCTCTCCGCTGTGGATCCCACTGTGAGGATCCGCCGAGAAAGGTCCCCCATCGGATAGTGTCCGGCCGCCCTGTACTGCGCAGGCGCAGCGCTTGCGTAGTACGAAGGACAAAGGAGATGCCGAAAGTCTCCGAACATGAACAGCTGTTCATGAACTCTAAGCGGCGACTGCGCTTCAGAGTACATTGTGCCACACGCTCCCGCTGTTCGTGTTCGGAGACTTTCGGCAGTACAGGGCGGACACTATCCGATGGGGGACCTTTCTCGGCAGAACACCAGGCTCCTCAAAGTGGGATCCGCAGCGGAGCGGGCGGAACGGGCTGGCAAGCGACAATCCAGTATGTGTGGCAGGTGATGTGGCAAGCGATAATCTGGTATGTGTGGCAAGTGACAATCCACTACGTGTGGCAGATGGAGTCATGGCAAGTGACAATACGCAATGTGTGACGTTGTGGCAAATGACAATCCGCAATGTGTGGCAGGTGGCGTTGTGGCGTCGTGGCAATCCGCAATGTGTGGCGGAAGGCATCGTGGCAAGTGACAATCCGTAATGTGTGGCGGGAGGCATCGTGGCAAGTGACAATCCGCAATGTGTGGCGGAAGGCATCGTGGCAAGTGACAATCCGCAATGTGTGGCGGGTGGCAAGTGACAATCTGCATCTGAAGGCAGGTGACGGTGGCAAGTGACTACTAGTGACTACCTGTGCATAGGCGCAGGTTGCTGAAGCCTTAGGAAACATCAAAACAACATGGAAAGCCGATGTTCTATCAGCCCGCTATGGAGAAGTGCCCGGAACGAACGGCCCAATACGCAGCACGCAGCTGATTTTACGATCAGCTGGTGTGACAGTGTGATGGCGAGACGGCGCTTGCGCACAATAGCCGACAGAAGACATTTTTGTGTCAGACTGTGCCCCGCTCTGGCGAGGCGTCTTCATGTCGGTGAGGGGCGGATTAGTACATGATGGGGGCAGATTAATAAATGATGGGCAGTGCTGCAAAACAAATCTTTTTCTGCTATTCTTCCTGGACGCTTGCAGGGCGTGTTTAGCCAACTGAAAGGAGGGTTTTTCTATCACAAAAATATGTGTTTAGCAGCACTGCCCATCATTTAATAATCCGCCCCCATCATCTATAAATCCGCCCCTCATCTACATGAACAGGCCTCGGCAGCGCAGGGCACAATCTGACGCAAAAATTTCTTCCGTCAGCTATTGTGCGCAGGCGCCGTCTCGCCGTCACAACAGCTGATCGTAAAATCAGCTGTTGTGCTGCTCCCTACGGCGCATGCGCAGCACATGCGCCGTTCGTCCCGGACACTTCTCGATAGTGGGCACTATCTGATAGAACACCGGCAACGCGATGAAAGTTGCTTTAGGCCTTATTAAACAGTTTATTGGCTCCTGGGATTGAAATCTGCCTGTGTCAATAGTATTTTTAAAGAAAGTGAAGGTCTCTTTTCCCTGCATCATATGTGGGAGAGCATAACGCCTTTGAAAGAAGAATTACACTAATTTGGGTCAAGATGAAGTGCCCTGGGTTCGGTTCAAGCAGGGTTTAGTGAACTTCAAAGGAGTTCACATGCTGAACCTGAACCCCATTAAAGTCAACAGGAGCTGAATCTGTCAAATCCATCATTTCCATTTTTGAGCTAATAGGCAAGGGGTTGCCAAAAAATAACAAAGGATTGTGGGCACTGCCCTGGGGAACATGTACCAATGCAAGAAAAGAAGAAAAATGTAATTATATTCAGCCAGAAGCAGTAGTTTTTTTAAAAGCATTTTTAAAGCATAGCTAGCCACTTCAGCTCCGGAAGAATTACCTCCCTTAATGACCAGGCCATTTTCGCAATTTTTCACTGTGTTACTTTAACTGACCATTGCGCGGTCATGCGACACTGTACCCAAATAAAATGTATGTCTTTTTATTCCCACGAATAGAGCTTTCTTTTGGTTGTTTTGATCACCTCTGTGGTTTTTATTTTTTGCGCTCTAAGCAAATAAAGACTGACAACGTT
Source organism: Aquarana catesbeiana (assembly GCF_042186555.1). Lineage (NCBI taxonomy): Eukaryota > Metazoa > Chordata > Amphibia > Anura > Ranidae > Aquarana > Aquarana catesbeiana. The sequence goes on along the minus strand of NC_133327.1, from coordinate 662,369,913 downwards.
GAAAAAAAAAAAGTTTTTTTTACTTTCTGCAAATAAAACATATCCAAAAAAAATGAAAAAAATCTACATTCTTTCTCAGTTTAGGCCAATATGTGTTCTTCTATATATTTTTGGTAAAAAAAAAAAATTCACAATAAGCAGATATTGATTGGTTTGCACAAAAGTTATAGCGCCTACAAACTATGGGATATATTTATGAAATTTGTATTTATTTTTAATTTTTTACTAGTAATGGCGGCGATCAGCGGCTTAAAGTGGGACTGTGACATTGCGGCAGACAAATCAGACAAAAAGTGACACTTTTGACACTTTTTGGGGACCAGTGACACCAATACAGTGATCAGTGCTAGAAATATGCACTGTACTAATGACACTGGCAGGGAAGGGGTTAACATCATGGGCAATCAAAGGGTTAAGTGTGTTCCTAGGGAGTGCTTCCTAACTGTGGGGGAGGTGCTTGTACTGTGAAAAGGTAGAGATCCGTGTTCCTGCTTAGCAGAAACACAGGATCACTACCTTCCCTCACAGAACGACAATCTTCCTTGTTTACATAGGCAGACCGCCATTCTGCTTCTCTCCCAAACAATGGCAGAGCCCAGCAGACATATTGAGTCTGGCAGACCCGCTGATTGGCTCCCGGTGTGTCCATTTACAGCGGGAGTGGGTCGCCGGCGGTGCACATGCACTCCCCGGACCCGGAAGTGCAGAATCAAGTACAGGTACATGATTTTGCACAGGAGAGCCTGTATATATACAGTATACGATCGGCAAGTGGTTAGGCAATGATGTGACCACTCCAATCTCCATCTATTTGCTTAAGTGACCAGGGATTCCTGGACATGTAAGTGAATGGGTCGGGTGTCAGTGGTTGGAGAGGGATTTGAATACCTGTCAGGTTTTATCTTTGTCCCCGTCACGGAAATCCACCCTCTTTATTGGTCCTGGTGACCATATTCACCAAGCGTGAAAGTGAAAGAAAATCCAAAATTTTAAACTGTCACCAGAACAGGAGTAAGGGGAATTCTTCCAATTAGTTCTGTGACATTGGTGACAACCAGGGATTCCATCACTTAGGAGGGATTTCCTTTAACTTCCTGTTTTTGCTATAGGACAGGAAGTGAATGGAAATCTCCCCAATGGGACACAGGTGGCAAAAACGCTGAAAGGGTTAATAATCCTCCATTACTTTATCCAAACTAACAAAAGTTTTGCCTTTAGTTTTACTTTAACTTGCCAAGGTGAAACAACACATAGAAAAGTGAATCTGGGTCTAATTATTATTTATCCAGGAAAAACCCCTTAATTTAGTGCTCCCTTTCACCTGGCTTGACTCCTTAATCATTCGATAAATATAACCAATTACTAGTCTGGAGAAACTTAGTACAGCGCTCAGAAAGCAATATTTTCAAGTTGAGTTGCAGTTGGTAAATGAGCGGAGTGAAAATAGAATCCATCATTAGACTGCAGTACAGGAATGTTATCTTGTGCGGCAAGACTAATCTATTCTCCCAGGCCGATCAATGCTTCTTTACTTGTGTCTGCTCCAAAATATTTTTTAATTCACAAAAACAAATGGATGTTTATGTCAGCGAATATTGTGATAAGTATCTGATTGAAACTCCAGCAGAGTACATCATAAACACTTCTGAAAATTTTCAAACAGAACTGAAAAAAAAATGATATAGCAGGAGAAGAAGCCGATATTGTGTTTTCACAGTTTTCATATTGTTGTAGATTAAGCGAAGCACAGAAAGTTAGAGTTTCATTGATCTTAAATGGATCTCATCGAGAATAACTTGTGGCGTCTTTCTAAATAAATGTACTTTTGCCAGGCCAGGTAATTAAGATGCTTAAATAGATTAAATATCGAAAATATTACAAGCCAACTCCAAAGTTTTATAAGTTTTCTTATTGTAACTCTTTAAAGAAGACCTGTACTAGGCAAGCTGTCCCCAAAAAAAGCAAGCAGAGGGCAAGGACTAGTCACCAGTATTGCCTGTGGGCTCCATATAGACAATCTTTTACTGATTTACCATGCCTTGCTCTGCATTGTGTCTCTGTGCAGAGGCAGCCATATTGGTATAGGTAGGGCTTTGCTTTCTCATGTCAGTGTTGCCTCCTGAAGACTAGTGGGGTAATATTCAAGAATCAGTAGCAGAGGTACAGAAAACAGAGGTCCACTGAAAAAAAAAAAGCAGGGCCAGAGGGGTCTTTGTAGTGCAGGTCCTCAGATACAGCTTCCTCTCCAGCAAGAGAGACAGTGGGCAGCACAGTAGTGATCTGGAAATATCCTCTTAGACGTCATCAGGGGGGCAGACGATGTCTAAGAGGACGAAACGCGTCGGGTAGGACCCCACTGCCGCCATATATTTACAGCGCTGATTTTAAAGACTTACATGTGAGTGTATCTCTCATTTTTTAATAAATTTGATACCTGTTTCATGGATTTACACTATGTGGCCTTTCCTTTTCCTCTCCACCCATTACTACTGCCATCTGTTTTCTAACATCATCCTGAGGGACACACCAGTCCACGGTTCATCCCAGGACCTCCATCCTCACAACCCTTCTGGATCCCCCACAGCCGTTCACCACCTAAGCCTGTTTTGACCCAACTGGGCGTATGTCTCTTTGGGTCCAATAGATCCGGTAAGCCTCCTTATTGTCGGTGGTGGTGTGCTTTTTCTGTCTTCACTTCAGATGTAACGCACCTATTGACTTGTTCCTTACATGAAGTCACGTAATTTCTATGGACTATCAGTCATTAGGAGTCATATAAACATGGAGGACTTTCTTCTAATTTGCACCTAGAGGTTTTACCAGCTCTTGGACTATATTGTCTCTATGTTGGGCATTTAAGATTGCTTTAGTGCTACACTTATTTTGTTTTCTTTTCTATATGCATATATCCTACTGGCCGTGTTAGCTGCTTATTCACTTTTTTCTTAGGGCAGCGCAGAATTATTTGGTATATACAAATCCTTGTACTGTCAGAGGAAAGGAGACATGTAGTTTGTTCATAGTAAGTAGGAACAGTGATATGTCTCCTCTCCTACTCAGTCCTATCCCAATACAGTTGGAACACACTGAGGGAACACACATTTAACCCCTTAATCACCCCTTAGTGTTAACCCCTTTCCTACCAGTGACATTTACACAGTAATCAGTGCATTTTTATAGCACTGATCGCTGTATAAATGTCAATGGTCCCAAAATGTGTCAAAAGTGTCCGATCTGTCCATCGCAATACCGCTAAAAATCGCAGATCACCGCCATTACTAGTAAAAAAATAAAATAAAAAATAAAAATGCCATAAAAAATGCCATAAATCTTTCCCATAGCTTGTAGACGCTATAACTTTTGTGCAAACCAATCAATATATGCTTATTGCAATTTTTTACCAAAATTATGAAGAAGAATATATATTGGCCTAAACTGATGCAGAAATGTGTTTTTTAAAAACATTTTTGGGGATATTTATTATAGCAAAAAGTAAAAAATATTGTTTTTTTTCAAAATTGTCGCTCTTTTTTTGCTTATAGCGCAAAAAATAAAAACCACAAAGGTGATCAAATAGCACCAAAAGAAAGCTCTATTTGTGGGAAAAAAAGGACGCAAATTTCGTTAGGGTACAGCATTGCAAGACCGCGCAATTACCAGTTAAAATGACGCAGTGCCAAATTGTAAAAAGTGCTCTGGTCAGGAAGGGGGTAAGACCTTCCTGAAGTAATTAAATGATGTCAGGTGTGTACCGACTCCTATTGAACATGAATTTGAATGTGATTGCTTAATTCTAAACACAGCTACATCCCCAATTATAAGAGGGTGTGCACACTTATGCAACCACATTATTTTCGTTTTTTATTTTTACTTCCCTCCACCTAAAAGATTTCAGTTTGTTGTTCAACTGAGTTGTACAGTTTATAGGTCACGTTAAAGGTGGAAAAGGTTCTGAAATTATTTATTCTTGTCTCATTTTTTTACATCACAGAAACCTGACATTTTAACAGGGGTGTGTAGGCTTTTTATATCCACTGTACATTTTCAGGGCCTGGATCACCTGCTGGAGGCACTGTGCTTCCCAGAGGGGAAGTTTGTACTTGCAGCCACCAGATCCCAGTAATCAACTCCACCTGGTACTGGCTGCTGGCAGGGTATTTAGTCCCTCTTCTGCTGTTACACCTTGTTCTAGTATTTTCCTTGCTGCCATATACTGCTAGCTATTATCTTGTACCTGTTCTTTGATCATGCTCTCTGCATAGTACCTTTACCATGAACCCTGCTGCCTTGTTCCTACTCCCTCTTGTTCCTGATCCCAGTCTTGGTTCCCTGTTCCCATATGTTCCCAACACCTCCTTGCTTTCCTGTGTTCCCCATTAGTACATATTGTATATACTGTAGTTTGTTCGATAGTTAGTATTTCTGTTAGGTCATCTAGTTAGGTATTTTGTCACTTATATCTTTAAGTTTGCTGTGTGTTGGTGTTTGGATCTCTTCTGTTTTACTATTATTAAATTTGCTTTAATATATATACGGTCTGGTCCCAGTTTCCTAGTGTAGCTTCACAGATTTGGCCATCCTTGCTGCTAATTCCGGACATACATATTGGAAAAAGTGGGAGCGTGTACTGTATTTCACATAGCTCACACATAATGAAGCCACAATCTAGACAGAAATAGCAGCTATCAAACCCAAAGGATTTATGTTATTATACATTATAATCACACATTTTTTGCTTGGCAACCCTAAGTTCATAGTGTGCCCATTACCTAACGTCTGTCTCCTTCAGAAACTTACAATACGACTATAACAGTATACTAGAAAGACAGAAAGGCCATCATGTAATGGTTAAGAGTCCAAAACAGACAAAAAAGCCTTCTCATTTCTCATGTTCTCCAGGCGTTCTCCATTGAAGACATTTTTTATTGCAGAATTCCTGGTTATTTTTACACATTCATCACAACCAAAATAATTATTCCATTTCATTTTTTCAGAAAAAAAAAGTTTTACAGCATACCCTATCTGCCATATATTTGAATTTGAGAGGTTACAGAAAATAGAAACATCTTAAACAGAGCTTTGGTGCATTGAACGTAGCTAAAACTGCTGACCTAATTTAAGTGTGACAACTTTACTTTTGATGTGTCATGTGACACGAGCAAGAGCCTACTTGAAATATTCATCAGCAAAGATTATAAATTTAGATCAGTTACTTCACCAGTGCTTAGCAATTCTATGCAATACAGTAAATAATTAGTGAAATCCTTTGTGCAGGCAGACAGATAAAGGCGACTTCTTGCTCGCTGAGATACTGCATTATTTATTAGAAGGTTATGGCGAGTGAAGATAAACTCGGCTGGATATTGAGAAGGATTTTCCTCTGAGCATACTGCATTTTTCGACCTGAGAATAGATCAGATAACCAACAGGCTTGATCTGATTACAGGGTAAACATATTGCTCCCTCAAATGTTTCCACAGATGTAGTTTGCATTACAAGAGAACTCTGGGCCGGGCTAGTAAAAAGCAATTGCAGGCAACAACTGCAATCACTGCATCAGCGCTAATTTAGAAGATCCACTACATGTACCTTTCAGGGAGTCTGTCGCTAGATTAAAAAAAAAAATGTAAAAAACCCCAAAAAACAGTAGGCATGGTCGGATTTTCTGACGGAAAATGTGTGATAGGACCTTGTTGTCGGAAATTCCGACCGTGTGTGGGCTCCATCACACATTTTCCATCGGATTTTCCGACACACAAAGTTTGAGAGCAGGCTATAAAATTTTCCGAATTTCCGATTGTGTGTACACAAATCCGACGCACAAAGTACCACGCATGCTCAGAATAAAGAGATGAAAGCTATTGGCTACTGCCCCGTTTATAGTCTCGACGTACGTGTTTTACGTCACCGCGTTCAGAATGATCGGATTTTCCGACAACTTTGTGTGACCGTGTGTATGCAAGACAAGTTTGAGCCAACATCCGTCGGAAAAAATCCTAGGATTTTGTTGTCGGAATGTCCGATCAATGTCCGACCGTGTGTACGGGGCATAAAAGATTGCTGTAGGGACATAAACCACCCTTTAGTACAACAAAATTATAACAAAACAACATGACTAGACAGGCCCCATCCAGGGCTATCTTAATGCAAGGGCACCCCTGGGCACTGCCCAGGGGCCCCAGGTGCATAGGGTGCCTATGATAATTACACCATACTTGCCAGCTGTCCCGGATTTGCCGAGATAGTCACTCTTTTTGCTAAGCTGAGTCAGGATGGAAGCTGACTCAGCTGAAGGCAGTGTCCTGGAACTTGTACTGCGCCCTCCTGATCGCAGTATTGTGCCCTCCTGATCTGCCCGTAATAAATCATTAGACATGAGTAGAATCTCCAAATCAATGTTATGGTCTAGACAAAAGTTTTATGAATATGCTAACAAACCACATAGGATGCTGGTCCATAAGCTTAAGCCACGTCCATTCTTATCTATCCTTGATCACATAATGCAGCCAGATGGTACCCCTACCTATTGCCCCGGGACTATGTCTAAAGTATTTGGGGAATTCTATGAAAGGTTTTATAATTCTTTGAGTTTATTTCCACATGCCCAATTTACACAAGAGAAGTTTGATGCTTTTTTAACCTCCTTACAGCTACCAAAAATATCCTCTGACTAACGCTTTACTCTCAATATGCCCATCACTGCCGAAGAATTAGCGGAAGTGATTGGACTTCTACCTTCATATAAAGCTCCGGGCCCTGATGGACTTCCCTACTCATACTACAAAACCTTTCTTCCACTCCTTGCCCCACACATGCTGAACTTATTTGCCTCTCTGCTAAAGGGCACCCTTCCACATTCTCACTTTCTACATGCATTTATTACCGTCATTTCTAAGCCAGGTAAGGATCCGCCACTAATTATCGTCCTATCGCCCTGTTAAATTCAGATTATAAATTTTTTACAAAGATATTGGAGAATAGACTTTCACTGTTATTGCCGTCACTGATACAGAGGGATCAGGTAGGATTTCTTCCCACGAGACATGCAGGCGATAACACGAGACGTACGATAGATTTTATAGATCTTCTGACTAAAACTAAACACCCTGCTTTAGTGCTAAGCTTAGAAGCTCAAAAAGCCTTTGACTGCCTAAGTTGGCTGTTTATGTTTGCAATCATATAGGCTCTACAGGCATTATATTCAAAACCTACCTCTCAGGTACAGCTCTCCCCTCATCTTTTGCGCTTGTTCCCCCTTAGTAATGGTACTAGACAGGGTTGCCCTTTGTCTCCTTTACTTTTCATTCTCAGTTTAGAGCCCCTTGCTGCGGCCATTAGAGGCAGCCCTGATATCCATAGGGTGCACTTGCGACAACAGGAGTATAAACTGTCCCTCTTCACTGATGACGTTTTCTTGATGCTTACACATCCACACATATTTCTTCCCTCTTTAGCCCGGGTTCACACTACAACGGGCTGCGGATCGCACAGGAGCGCTGTGCGTCCCTGTTCCCCGCTTCAGGGACGAATCAGGGCCGATTCTATGCCTGAATTCAGCCCTGAAACGGAGCCAAAGACGCACAGCGTTTTTGTGCCGTGCGCTCCGCAGCCGCCCCGGAGATATGTGAACCGGCTCCATAGGGAGCCAGTCACATTCTCCTGCTATGCGAACTAGATGTGCGGAAACGCACATCTAATTCACATAGGTGTGAACCCGGGCTCACACAGCATTTTAACCTCCTTTAGTTCTATTTCGGGATTTAAAATCTATTCTGCCAAAACAGAAGCTTTACTTATTAATATCCCTCCAACCCAACTTACATCAATTCAACAAAACTTTGACTACCACTGGTGTCCCCACACACTTAAATATCTGGGAGTTCAGCTCACATCTTCTTATTCTACTCTGTATCAGGCTAACTTTCCCCTATGTTCACGGAAATTAATTGTCTATTGACCCATTGGACCACCCTACCTCTCTCCCTTCTTGGAAGAATCAATGTTCTGAAAATGTCAATACTCCCCAAATTACTTTATCTATTTGAGACACTCCCAGTATCAATTCCACTGTCACAACTGAAAGCTCTTCAGAGAAGATGTCTCCATTTTATATGGAATAATGCATCCCATCGGATTGCAGGATCGGTGGTCCTGGTTCTGAGAAATAGAGGGGGTCTGGGTGCCCCAGATTTCATAAAATATTATTATGCCTCACATTTACGAGTATTGTCCTCCTGGATGTCCAGCAAAGCTTCGAATCGGTGGTCTGAGATTGAGATGAGTGTCACTGCACCGGTACACCCTTGTTATATGCTATGGCCATCCTCTAGCAAACATATGACCCAATTAAGAAATATATGTCTAGCTCTGATGTTATTTACTTTGTAAATAAGAGCGATAATCTCTCTCTTCCTCATGCCCTCCTCTTCTAAATGTGCTTTTTAATCCAGACATCCCAGATAGTCTGTCCTATGATCGAATGCTACCCTGGACTCAAGCATTTTCCGGTTGCGCCAACTTGTAAATCCAGTGACGCGTAATTTTTTTACCTTTTCTGACCTGAAAAAGAAATATCAGATTCCCAAAACACTTTTTTATTCCTATCTGCAATTAAAAAAAAAAATTCTACTAGATCTCCATCCCTGTCATTAGAGAAACCAACTGATTTTGCAATGTTATGTGCCAGAGGCCCATATGAACCCCAGGTAATTTCTACTATTTATAAAAATTCTACATGAAGCCATTCCCTTAACTGAGTGTAGTCACAATTATATGAAAAAATGGTCTCGGGTCCTACAGCAAACTATTTCCTTGGCAGATTGGGAGATAATTTGGGAGTCCACATCCAAAATCTTCTGATGTGTGACCTACAAAGAAACTGCGTCTAAGATTCTTTTATTCTGGTACAGGACCCCAGATATCTTACACACCCGTAACCCAACAGCTTCTGGGCAATGTTGGAGATGCAATGACGCTGTGGGTACCCATTACCACATTTTCTGGAAGTGCCCCTCTATTAGCCAATTTTGGGCTCAGATTCAAAATCTTCTGCAAAAACTGTTGGAGACCTCCATTCCTTTGAACCCCATACATTACTTGCTGGGTCTCCCTTTCTTAGGTATCTCTAGGGCTGAAAGGAGGTTGATGTTCTTTATATTGTTGGCAGCTAAACGGATTATCCCCAAACTTTGGTTATCTACCTCACCCCCCATGTTTTCACAATTTTTAGCTACCTTGACAGACATATGTAGGATGGAACATCTGACTGCATTAATAGATGGCTCAGTACAAAAATGTTCTAAAATATGGCAGGTATGTGAGTAATCTGAATATTGCTCTGAGGCAAACAGCTCGATACAGTAGGTAAATAGATTACATGCAATTCATTTGATGATGATGAAAGTTGTGTACATTACAGTCTTTGGTGCAAATCCTTTTCCTTTTACTACATGATTGTATGGTGTGATGATATATTTGCATAACTGAATCCAAGTCGAGATATAAATCAATGTTAGTTCATGCCATATCTTTAATACTCATCATTTTCATGTTTATATGACAGTGTATATTTGAAATACCTGAAAAGTTTTTTCTATATCTTTCTGTAAACTCTGCAAAAATTCTATTACAAAAAAAAAAAAAAAGAAATCATTAATGTGTACAATAACAGCAATAAAACATTTGCTGTAACTGGAGTCCTCAGTTGATATGCATGTTACCATCCATAACCCATTAAACAAAAGAGCATATCCACCTCATGTGATGACTGTCTCCACCTCAGCTGCCTAATGGGTCACATAAAGTTAATTAATTAGGAAGACTTTACCAACAGCATCCCGAGAGGTTCCATGCTCTTGATTACACACACGTAGAATCCTGCAGCAACGCGTTTCTGCTCTGACTCGGACTTCGTTGATGTCTAAAAAGCTCTGACAAAGTCTGCTCCAATGTGGAGGAAATGTATTGTTCCAAGGATTGACCAGCAGTGGCTTGAATCAAAGAGCACGGTGGGGGACCAGGCATCCAACCCACCCAGGATTTTATTCAATGCAGAAAATATTTCAGCGCCATAGCGATTCAAAAAAGTAAAACTCTCCTATGCTGGCCGAAGGACAGGTGAGTAATAGCTCTTTTATTTACAATAGAGCATTTTTTTTCCAACTTTTTTTTCTAGCTGCTTTTAGCCACATACGTACAGTATTTCACTGCAGCAAGAGCGTTCCTCACATTTATGGTGGGTAGGTCTGCTTCCTGAAGTCTGTCCTATGCAGCTCACTAGCTCTTGATGTGTCACAAAGGAGATTTAAAGCTCAACTCCAGGGAAAAAAAAATGCCCCCTAGGGTTAATTGCTCAGTACCTCTTGCCCACCATATTGGATTTTCCAGTGGTGTTGGGAGACATAAGAGAGCATTCTAGGGAAAATGTTTTTTTCTGATCTCAGACCTCCTAGTGCTTCTCTCAAGCCAGATTACAGATCAAAAAGGGAGAGGTGCCTGGTATGCTACAGCTATTCCTGGATGAAAGAGCCTCTGAAACACGGCTGGCCTGACTTTTATGTATTAGTCTCTTTGGGTTCAGTTTCACTAGAAAGTACTAGAAATGACTAGAAAGTAAATATTCAAACAAGCCAAGCACAGGAGGACTCGTAAAATACAACTAGCCAATCAGTAGTTGAGGGACTGATTACATCATCTGTTAATTTTGATGTCCCATAGGGTTTGATATTGACTTTGGTATTGCCTCAACAAAGGCCTACTGATGTATAGGCACAACTATGCAGATAGAAAAAGCTGTGACTATCTGCATAAACTGATTTTTTAGATATACAGGGGTTGATTTACTAAAGGCGAAAAGACTGTGCACTTTGAAAAGTGCAGTTGTACTCTGCAAGAGCAGTTGCTCCAGAGCTTAGTATAGTAAATATGGGGAAGCTCTGCTGACTTTCATCAACCAATCATGTGCAAGCAAAGATGCATTTTTTTTATTTACCTTGTATGTGATTGGGTGTTCTTTGCAAAGTGCAGCCTTACCTAATTTACTAAGCTCAGAAGCAACTGCACCGGCAGAGTGCAATTGCACTTTGCAAAGTGCACAGTCTATTGGCCTTTAGTAAATCAACCCCACAGTATCTCACAAAAGTGAGTACACCCCTCACATTTTTGTAAATATTTTGTTCTATCTTTTCATGTGACAACACTGAAGAAATTACACTTTGCTACAATATAAAGTAGTGAGTGTACAGCTTGTATAACAGTGTAAATTTGCTGTCTCCTAAAAATAACTCAACACACAGCCATTAATGTCTAAGCCGCTGGCAAAAAAAGTGAGTACACCCCTAAGTGAAAATGTCCAAATTGGATCCAATTAACTATTTGCCCTCCCCGGTGTCACGTGGCACATCAGTGTTACAAGGTCTCAGGTGTGAATGGGGAGCAGGTGTGTTAAATTTGGTGTTTTCGCTCTCGCTCTCTCATAATGGTCACTGGGAGTTCAACATAGCACCTCATGGAAAAGAACTCTGAGGATCTGAAAAAAAGAATTGTTGCTCTACATAAAGATAGCCTAGGCTATAAGAAGATTGCCAAGACCCTGAAACTGAGCTGCAGCATGGTGGCCAAGACCATACAGTGGTTTAACAGGACAGGTTCCACTCAGAACAGGCCTCGCCAAGGTCCACCAATGAAGTTGAGTGCACGTGCTCAGCATCATATCCAGAGGTTGTCTTTGGGAATTAGACGTATGAGTGCTGACAGTATTGTTGCAGAGGTCGAAAGGGTGGGGGGTCAGCCTGTCAGTGCTCAGACCATATGCCACACACTGCATCAAATTGGTCTGCATGGCTGTCGTCCCAGAAGGAAGCCTCTTCTAAAGATGATGCACAAGAAAGCCCACAAACAGTTTGCTGAAGACAAGCAGACTAAGAACATGGATTACTGAAACCATGTCCTGTGGTCTGATGAGACCAAGATAAACTTATTTTGTTCAGATGGTGTCAAGCGTGTGTGGTGGCAACCAGGTGAGGAGTACAAAGACAAGTGTGTCTTTCCTGAAGGTCAAGCATGGTGGTGGGAGTGTCATGGTCTGGGGCTGCATGAGTGCTGCCGGCACTGGGGAGCTACAGTTCATTGAGGGAACCATGAATGCCAACATGTACTGTGACATACTGAAGCAGAGCATGATCCCTTCCCTTCAGAGACTGGGCCGCAGGGCAGTATTCCAACATGATAATGATCCCAAACACACGTCTAAGACGACCACTGCCTTGCTAAAGAAGCTGAGGGTAAAGGTGATGGACTGGCCAAGCATGTCTCCAGACCTAAACCCTATTGAGCATCTGTGGGGCATCCTCAAACGGAAGGTGGAGGAGTGCAAGGTCTCTAACATCCACCAGCTCCATGATGTCATCATGGAGGAGTAGAAGAGAACTCCAGTAGCAACTTGTGAAGCTCTGGTGAATTCTATGCCCAAGAGGGTTAAGGCAGTGCTGGAAAATAATGGTGGCCACACAAAATATTGACACTTTGGGCCCAATTTGGACATTTTCACTTAGGGGTGTACTCACTTTTGTTGCCAGCGGTTTAGACATTAATGGCTGTATGTTGAGTAATTTTGAGGGGACAGCAAATTTTCATACAAGCTGCACACTCACTACTTTACATTGTAGCAAAGTGTCATTTCTTAGTGTTGTCACATGAAAAGATATAATCAAATATTTACAAAAATGTGAGGGATGTACTCACTTTTGTGAGATACTGTAGATCTAAAGTAAGTGTTTTGGAACCAGAGCTTAAAAAATGGCTTACAAATATTGGAGGGAAGGGGATCGTGGACATTAGAATGCATTGATGATTTCCGAAGTTATCACTGAGGAGCTGCTTGTCAACATCACTTCTACAGAGAGTTTGTTCTCCATCGGAGCACGGAGAATGAATACTATGTAGGATTCAGTAGAGAGTGTATAGTACATGCTTGGCCTGGCTCAAAAGTTTTGACAAAGTGACCCTGTGACTTCATGGGCGCTTCCTTCTAGTTCGATAATAGGTGAGTATAGGACTTGCAGTGGAGGTAGCTGGGAGTAGGCCAAGGTATAATGTACTGTAAGTGTAGCACAATATTTCAGGTAAAAGACCCACTTAAAATTATCTGTGGGTTATGTTGATAGTGGTCAAGTTCTTAATTAGGAAGGCTGGTTGATATTTGTTTTTTAGAGTCTTTCCAGAATTCGGGACATCTGCTGCTCTATATCTAAGAAGAGCTTACATATTGACACCATGAGGTATGTGTTAGCAGTGGGAGTTTAGAAACTTATGTCTTCCCAGGTTCACTATAAGAGCATATGAACTGGTACCCCAGGGACCTGCTTTTTTAAAGCTTGTACATTCATCCAAATTTTTTTCCTACTTACCAGTGGCGACCGGTCCATAATGGGCGCAGGGGCGCCGCCCACATAGTTTGCATTCGCTGCCCTTGTGAGCGAAATTCACCTTAGACCTTAGATTATAAGCTTCAGTATTATTTATGTTACACTGAGCCATTTGATTATTGCAGTATTTCAGCAAGAAAAGGGGGCTAATGACTATAAAATAAACAAGCTTCTTTCAGTTTAAGACCCTATAATTGTCTACAGATATTTTCCTTCCAGAAGCAGTATGCTAGATGCAAACAATGTCGTAAATTTCCTAAAACAAAAAACTTTCTTTTTCCTGTAGTTTAAATAACTTCTAACTCCTCAGCCCATTCATGGAGCAATCTAGCTGAGATGACTCTTTCACTGTGTAGCTTGAATACCTCATCGGGGAGGAGGCAGGTGGCCATGCTGTCTCCTTCCCGATCCCAATGCAGAGTTTTTTCAAGGTGATTCTAACCCCTTAAAACTTTTCTTTTCATAATCTATATTAGGTCCTGATGAATGTTTAAAAATACATTGTACAGTGAGAATGATGCTGGACCTTGTAGTTCCTCACTTTAACCTTTTTTTCCACCTTGTTCAGTAGGGATTGCTGCATGCACCCAGGACCTGCAGTACATAAAACCAGGCTATACCAATGATAAGGCTCTGTGTTAGCCTTCACTATATGTGTTTTGCTAGTAAAGTGGGCTCTCAAGCCCTCCTTAGCTGGTATAACCGAGATATCAAGTGCATGCAACAAATTCCTGCCTAGCAGGTTAACCGGACATCGTTTAGATATCACATTTTTACAGTCAGCTTTTTTGCCCGTTAGTGGGTCCTCTATAGGAAGATTTCCTGAAACATCCTCCTCACACATTAACCCGTTTGCTGCTTTTACAAAAATTGGACCTTTTTTCTTAACTCCTCCAGGCATATCCTGGGGATGAATCAGGGTCCTGCACACCCCGGTGTCACACAGAAAGGTGACTTCTTTCCCTTTAACAACAGATGTTATTTCAGGTTTCATCTCACTCTGTAAATACATTTCCACATTACATATGTCCAATACTTTATACCCTTCTGAATTCATCGTACATACATTCTGTTTCATACATGTCTTCTCCCTCTAGTCATGCCACCTCATCCTTTTGAAACTTGCAATCCCTGGCCAAGTGGCCTTTCTTGCCACACAAAAAACATTCACCCCTTTCTTTCCTACCCTCGTAATCCTTAATGCGAGATCTACGCTGGGGGTTTCTTAACTTTTCTGTACCTTCTTTCAGCAACATACACATTCGTTCCATCTTCTTCAGCAAACGCCTTCCTTAACCACTTAAAGACCAGCCTTGTTTTGGAATTTAGGTGTTGACATGTTTAAAACAGTTTTTTTTTGCTAGAAAATTACTTAGAAAAAAAACAATATATGATGTTTGGGGGTTCTAACACCCTATAGAATAAAATGGCGGTCGTTGCAATACTTTTATTCACACCGTATTTGTGCAGCGGTCTTACAAGCGCACTTTTTTTGGAAAAAAAAAAAAATCACTTTTTTGAATAAAAAATAAGACAACAGTAAAGTTATCCCAATTTTTTATACTGTGAAAGATAATGTTACGCCGAGTAAATTGATACCCAACATGTCACGCTTCAAAATTGCGCCCGCTCGTGGAATGATGTCAAACTTTTACCCTCAAAAATCTCCATAGGCGACGTTTAAAAAAATTCTACAGGTTGCAAGTTTTGCGTTACAGAGGAGGTCTAGGGCTAGAATTATTGCTCTTGCTCTAACGATTGCGGCGATACCTCACATGTGTGGTTTGACCACCGTTTTCATATGCGGGCGCTACTCACGTATGCGTTTGCTTCTGCGCACGAGCTTGTCGGAACGGGGCGTTTTAAATAAAAAATAAAAATTTTCTTATTTATTTTATTTTATTTATTTGTACACTGTTTTTTTTTTTTTTTTTTTTAAATGTGGGTCACTTTTATTCCTAGGACAAGGAATGTAGAAAAAAGCATGACAGGTCCTCTTAAATATGAGATCTGGGGTCAAAAAGTCCTCAGATTTCATATTTGGACTTAAATGCAATAAAAAAAAAAAAATGTCATTTGAAAAAATGACATTGAAAAAATGTGGCTTTAAGAGGTATGGACGGAAGTAAGTGACGTTTTGACGTCGCTTCCGCCCTGCAGTGTCATGGAGACGGGTGGGGGCCATCTTCCCCTCACTCATCTCCATGCACAGCTAGGAAACGGACGCGATCGCCTCCGCCGCCGCCGCCGGCTCCGGTAAGCGCCGGAGGGCACCAGCAGAGACCACTTTTATCTTTTATCCGACCGCCGGCCGAAAACAGGAATACCGGGGTTATGGCAGCTAGCTGTTGCCATAACAATGATATCCGTCCTCAAAAAAGGGACGTACATCGGCGTGCGGTGGTTGGCAAGTGGTTAAATGAATCCTAGAGTTATCTAACTAGGATTTCACATTGCTATATAATCACACATTTCTTAGATTTTCAGAACTATCTTGGCTGTTTACACTTGGAATTTGAAGGGAGGGGCACTTATTCCCTTCTTACAGAGATGTACCAGCACAAGAGAGAAGGGGGGGATGAAAGGGGAACTGCGACAGACCAAAAGGCTCATCACACTCTTATCCTACAATCATTCATACGCAGTATTATTCTCCAGCTTTTAGTGCCGGCTTCAATTTTAATTCTTCTACATAATTACAACACAAGAATCTTTGCTTAATGATGCATCAAAGTCATAACATTTTACCCATTTCTCGAGATATTGTACATTATCTTTGTCTGATTTGTACATGTGTTTAGTATCATCATTTATTTAATTTCACACACTTATGGCCATTTTAACGTTCGTACGGAGTTATTTAAGGTCTTCTCACACAGACACTTATACACAATGTTTTCGTTAACTCGCAGAACGGCACAAATCCTTAAGAGATTACTGTACTTTTTCAACACTCCTAGTCCTGTGCTCTACTAGAAAACATTGGCATTCTTATACCTTTAACCAAATATTTTTGTCAACTTGCAGACTGACACAGAATTTCTTTCCTAATCCTCTGCTCTACTAAAAAACATTGTCATTCTTAACCTCTAACCAAATCAAAACAAATTGTGAACTGTTTTTACCTTGAACCAGAATGGGTCTTTTCTGCCAATTCTTGGAAACCCATCACCTGATAGGAACCAGTCGGTCGACCGGCCTCTGTTAACGTCAATTCAGACGGAGGACTTTGGAATAAAGAATCCCGTGTGTTCTGAGATTCCCCCGTACGGTAACGGTCACCGTTTTCTTCTGGTCCCTTCACAGGATTTAGAGTTTCCGGCTCGAAGGATCAATTTGTGAGCGAAATTCACCTTAGACCACACTCAGGATCAAGTTAAGTTTTCTTTATTTGACTCGTAAAAGAGACAAGTTACAACAAAAGGACAGATATTTGCCTATTGGTTCTGACCTCTATGATCCGGGCAGCATACATAGAGGTCAGCCTGATCGGCGCCTATCTGACTTGTCTACCTGACAATTAAAAAACTTGCAATAATATAACTTTACAAGCCTGACTAGGCCACCTCTTCTAGATATGATTGGTTGACGTATATGTCTGGACTTGACCTTTATTTTCATATCTTAGAAGTAGGCATGCTCAGTCTCACAAACTAAAATGAAACTGAATCTAACTGTGATTACGTATATTTCAGGAAACTGAAACATCATTTCTTTGTAAACCAAAACTCTTATCTCCTGTGATTTATATGCATTTCAGGAAATCGAAACTTCTCTGTGGTTTACATAAACAACTCTACTTTTAAGCAGTCTTTTACAAGGAGGCATAAATGTTTATAAAACATGCATATCTAATTTCTCTAACAGCCCCAGACTCAATGCTTTCTGTGAGGTTCTTTTGGGTTTTTTTTTCAAGCACATGATTAGCGCCTGAGGCTCTAATTGGCTTGAAAAAGGTTGGGCCCAGGGCCCGAACCCACCCACTTGTGACACTAGCAAATCAACATTCGCTATCGGTTTCCGGCGTTTTCTCCCGGCCAATCAGGACAGGAGGCGGATCTAAAGAAGACAGGGTTAGCTGGGGGGAGAAGCCAGGGAAGCGGTGGCGCTGTGACCCTGGAGGGGTGAGTGCGGACCTGGGGGGGGTTGTTTTCCACCCCTTCAAAAAAGTTTAGGACCAGCCGCCACTGCCACTTACCCTTACTCCCTCAGCACACTGTATGTGAGAGAGACATTAAGAGATCTAGAGACCAATGTGTGTTCACAACTAGACATGTGCAGTTCGTTTTGAATTGAAATTTGGACAAATTTTTCGTGATTTGGATATTCCCGAATGACAATAGTAATGGATCAGAAATAAAGAAATACAATTTTGGACGAAATTCGAACTCAAATAGTTTTGGAATTGTTTTTTTAATCGTTTTCCAATCTAATTTGAATTTCCAAATAGAACAAAATAGAATAGAAAATAAAGGAATATAATAGAGTAAAACTGCTCAGAATACAAAATCAAAGAATAGAAATAAAAATTGAATAGAAAATAAAGGGATCAGAATAGAAAAATAAGGGAATAGAATAGAAAATAAAAGATTAGATCAGAAAAGAATAGAGTAAAACCAGACCAAAGAATAGAAATAAAAAATAAAGGAATATAATAGAATAAAATAGTTAGTTACATAGTTACATAGTAGGTGAGGTTGAGGCAAGACACAAGTCCATCAAGTCCAACCTATGTGTGTGATTATATTTTTAGTATTATATTGAATATTCCTGTATGGTGCGGTTGTTCAGGTGCTTATCTAATAGTTTTTTTAAACTATCGATGTTCCCCGCAAAATAGAATATAACCATCTTCTGAAATTCAAATTTCAAATAGAATAAATTTGAATTTGAATGCAATAGAAAAGAAAACAATAGAATAGAATAAGAAGACTAGAATAGAATAAAATAGAATATAAAAGATAAGAATTGAATAGAAAAAAAAAACAATAGAAAAAATAAAACCCTCTTCCGAAATTCGAATTTCGAACACAGTAAATTCAGATTTGAATGGAATAAAATTGAATTAGAATAAAATGGAAAATAATTTAATAAAATAGAAAAGAAAAGAATATAAAATAAAAGAATATAATATAAAAAACAATAGAATAGAATAAAATAGAAAGAATCTAACCATTTCACAAAATTCGAATAGAATAAATTTGAATTTGAATATAATAGAAAAGAATAGATTAGAGCAGAAAATAAAACAATAGAATAGAAAAGAATAGAATAGAAAAAAACAAAAGAATAAAATAAAATCGAAAGAATATAACCATCTTCCTAAATTCGAATTTCTAATAGAATAAGTTTGAATAGAATAGAACAGAATAGAATATAATAGAAAAGAAAAGAATAGAATAGAGAATAAAATAATAGAATAGAACAGAAAAAACAATCAAATAGAATTGAATAGAAATAATATAACCATCTTCCAAAAATGGAATAAATTTGATTTAGAATAGAATTCAATTTCAGTTCAAAGGGAATTTGAATTCAAATCGATTTGGAAAATTTGAATCGACTTGAATTTGAATAAACTAAATGAATTCCGAAAATAAATTAAACAAATTTAACAAAATAAATGTATGTATATAACGAATCGAAACAAAACAAATGTTTTCATTCTGCACATGTCTATTTATAACGATCTATATCTCCACTCTTGAATTTGTCATAACAGGGCAGCCTTTTTAGTAGATAACCCATTTTTGTTATTTACTGGTATTCTATCCCTGTCCTATACAGGTGTTAAGCTGTCCTATATCTTGTCTTAATGCAGAACTAACAACACACAATGAACACACTGTCAAATATGAGGGCATGATCAGGATGACTGTAAAAGAACAAACAACAACAAATTTTTTATTCATTGATGGTTTTATCTTTCTCCAGCAACCCGGACAAGGGGCCAGTTATCAGCCCAGAGCTCAGATTAAAAGACAACCTTCATGGGATCATACAGAGTGCCACTATACTGATATTTCTTCTCTTTCTGCTGGATTTGGCTTTCATTTTAAATATATACATTACCGATAAGCTAATGAATAAGCTTATCTCAAAATGAATACAAATCTAACATAAATTGGCATGCATATTATGCTTATTGACCTTTAATTTATTCTAAAAACATTAAATTATTTTTTTAATGTCTAACAAATAATCAGATATTGCATTATGTTTTGTTATTTATTTTCTCTTAGCGAGAAAAAAAACTGAAACTGTTCAGAAGGCTTAAAATGGACTCTGGTAATAGACAATAATGTAAAGTGGGGCAATTTACTGGAAAAGTCCAATTTCATGGGAAATGCACTCTTCTGTGTGCTGGCAGCAGTGATGTTCTATAGAGTGGGATACCTCTAGCTGTTTTCTTAAAATATGCAGAGAGTTGTAACGCTACAATTTTTCCATACTTTGTTACTGGCAAGCAATCATAAAGTGGTTTGGTTAAAAATAAATATGTTGTTATTGCAAGGTTTTTTTTGAAAAGGGAAATTGCAGCTATTTTTGAGGTTAGAAATGATTGTCGCACATGCTTTGAAGCAATCATGTAAAGTAGGCTGATAGGAGAGAAAGCCATCTTCTCGTACTCTACTTAAGTTGAAATCTTCCCTTTAGCTCCTATCACAAAATAGTTAATTTCTATCGATATGGTTTTTATTTTGTTAACTGTCATATATGATGCGAATAAATAAAATGAGGCTGAGTTCATTGCTCCAGGTACAAACTAATGTCCCAGTAGACTTATACAAGAAACAAGGAAAAGGACATTCCAAAAATTGCAGGTTACGCTAAATGAATGTTCAAAAATGTTTTTGTAGTGGCTGTTTGGGGGGGGGGGGGGGGGGGTGGTATAAGCGACACTGAGCAGACCCATAGCCGATCCTCATCGCCAACACTAAAGTCCATAGGTAATGGAGCCAGTGATGGTGTCCCTATTCTGTCCCTTCTCCTGCACCTCAAGAATCCTTCCCTAGGCCTAGATTCTCTGTCACTAGTCAACATGGATCCTGTTCCTTGCCAATTCACTTCACAAATGTGCACCAAGTGCAGCAGGGTAGTGCTATTTTTTTTAACACTGCCCTCACCAAAGATGGCCGCAGACATCATCCAGCTTTCCAGTTGGACCAGTGCTTCCCTGGTGACACCTACGGAGGCTTCAGAGGAACAAAGTTCCTCTCATTCTCCATTCCCTCTGTACAGAGATCAGCAACACCAGATTGTGGGGGAGCGCCGTCTGTGGGGGCAACAGAGGATCAAGTAGGTAAAAGTGTTTATCCTCTCCCCGAGACAAAACAAGCTATTAACCCTTGCAGTGTAAGAACATCCTCACTGCAAGGGATCATTTTTTTATGTGGCCAAAGTTGGGCATTAAGAATAGTAAGTGTTAGTTTAGGAGCTATTGGCATTTTTTTTGCCAAAGCCCCTGAACTCAACTCAATAAAAAGCTCATGTACATGTGCACTTAGGCTTTTACAGAGGGGAAAATAAGTATTTGATCCCCTGCAGATTTTGTAAGTTTACCCACTTACAAAGAAATTAAGGGTCTATAATTTTTATCATAGGTGTATTTTAAATGATAGAAACAGAATATTAACCAAAAGAAAAACACATGATACAAATGTTATAAATTGAGTTGCAGTTTAGTGAGTAAAATAGGTATTTTATCCCCAAGCAAAACATGACTTGGTGGAGAAACCCTTGTTGGCAAGCACAGAGGTAAGACGTTTCTTGTAGTTGGTTACCAGGTTTACACACATCTCAGGAGGGATTTTGGTCCACTCTTCTTTACAGATCTTCTCTAAATCCTTAAGGTTTCTTGACTGATACTTGGCAACTCGAAGTTTCAGCTTCCTCTATAAATTTTCTATAGGATTAAGGTCTGGAGACTGGCTAGGCCACTCCATGACCTTCTTCTTGAGCCATTCCTTTGTTGCATTGGCGGTATGTTTTGAGTCATTTTCATGCTGGAAGCCCATCCACCGCCCATTTTCAGTGTTCTGGCTGAGAGAAGAAGGTTCTCATGCAAGATTTTTCAATTCATGGCCCCAACTATTGGCTCCCTCAATGCGGCAAACTTGGCCAGAGAAACAGCCCCAAAGCATCATGTTTCCACCTCTGTGCTTGACTGTGGGGATGGTTTTCCTAGGGTCATAGTCAGCATTATTCTTCCTCCAACACGGTGAGTTGAGTTAATGCCAAAGAGCTCAGTTTTGGTCTCATCTGACCATAGTACTTTCTCCAAATCCTGCTCTGAATCATTTAGATGTTTATTGGCAAACTTCAGGCGGGCCTGTACATGTGCCTTTTTGAGGAGGCGTATTGTGTTACCAATGGTTTGTTTGGTGACTGTGGTCCCAACTGCCTTGAGACCATTCACAAGCTCCTACCATGTAGTCCTGGGCTGATCCCTCACTTTGCTCACTATCAGCCTTACCCCATGAGGCGAAAACTTGCATGGAGCTCCAGACTGAGGGCGATTAATGGCTATTTTGGATTTCTTACATTTGTGAATAATTGCTCCAACAGTTGTCTCCTTCTCACCAAGCTTCTTGCTGATGGTCTTGTAGTCCGTTCCAGTCTTGTGCAGGTCTACAATCTTGTCCCTGATGTCCTTTGATGGCTCTTTGGTCTTGCCCATGATGTTGAGGTTTGAATGGAAGAAAGAGATTCTGTGGACAGGTGTCTTTTATACATGTAACAAACTGTTGTTAGGAGCACCTTCTTAAATTGACAGGACTAATCTGTGTACCACATGAGCACATACTGTAGCCAGTCTGTGGGAGCCAGAAATATTGTTGGTTGGTAGGGAATCAAATACTTATTTTACTCACTGAACTGCAACTCAGTTCATAACATTTGACTCCTAGCTAAACATTTTTTTTAGTTTGACTTGAGTCTTAGGAAATAACCAGGCACATTTTCCACAGACTCATGTCCTTATGTTTCCTAAAAACTCAACTACCAAACCAGCTCTAGATAATAACCCAAATAGAGATGAATGACTGCTATACGCCAGTGTCATAGGCACTAGCAGCACTTCAAGTACAATACTTTGAATATCTCATTCAATTTTTAACATAAAGGAAATAAAACATGAGCCACGAATTTCAAAACAGACTTCACAAAGCACATCAACATGACTCTTTCATAGAAGCGTTCGTTCTGTCTGCGCTTCCCTTTAATTAGAAAGTATTGTGAAAAAATCTGAATTAATCACCCTGACTTTACATATGCGGCAGACGATGAATATGAAGGAAATTACCACAGTGCTGAAAGTATAAGCAGGTAAATAAGAACAATCTGTTTTTAAATATTTTAAATATAATTACACTGTGAATTACATATGAATATGTGATCATTAATGTCTATCTTGCATTGATAAGGAGAATCTCCAGACAACGAGTAAAGCCAGAGAGGGCACTGTTGAAGCTCTCTGTGAACCACTGTGACTGTAATCAAAGGCCTTGACACAGAACAATGGATAAGGACCTTATGGAGTGATGGAGGCACAAGGCTGCTAATAAGGCAGTACAGCCAGCCCTCCTGTAGTGGGCTTGGGCCCCTTCAGTTTAAAAGGAGGGCCTGCTGTACTGTCCTATTACAGACATCGATCCTCTTCTGTCTCGGACTGCAAACGCTGCCAGCTTCTCCTTCTCTGCCTCCCTCTGACAGCGTTGCCAAGAGATTGGTTCCATCTGCTGTCCGGTCCAACTGTGTGCCCCTTTCCCTCGCAGTGCTACCAGCTTTCATCCTTTCCCACTGGCAGCTGCTGTGGGCACGGGGGGGGGGGGGTCATTTACTGACCCCTTCCTTTCCTGAATGAATACAGTGAGTGATCAGTACCAATCACTCCTGTGTCCATTCATCACTCAAGCATAGTAAACTGTGTTTCCTTTGCTCCAGTTTGTGAATGAGCAAGAAGCCTGAGAGAACATCCTATTCATTCATCTGTGCAGCTGAGGCTTTTTGACCAGGGGGAGCCCTGTCAGGTAGGATGTATGGGGCCCTGTGATTTCTAAGAGCAGCCTTGGGGAGGCATGCCTAGGTGAATAGTGTTAATCTGGCTATACATAGAGCAAATTTCGGCCAGTTCCTAATTTGGATCCTCATATTGTCATTGACAGAATATGGCCATGTCCATATAGTCAAAGATGTCACCGGGAAGACCCCAGCCCTTTGTTTAAATGTTAACAGCAGGGAATGGAGAGGTCATTCAGTGTGAGGAAAGTTCGAGGAAAGCTTTGGGGCCAGTTATGTGTCGGGTTTTTTCTTTTTTTTCTTTTGGCATCAGGAATCTTGATTGGCAGGGATCTACATCACTGGGCGACATGAATTGCAATGGATGTAAAAGGTAATTTATTTTAATTCCCAGAATGGATTGTAAAAAACGTTTTGTGCAGGAACATTGTTGTGGTGGAGAATCCACTTGTCAGGCCAGAGTTACGGTCTTTTGCTCCGGACAATTTCTCGTAACCTTTTTAGAAATCCCAAGTAACAATGTTGGTTGACCGTTGTAACATGTTCCACGAAATCATAGCGAACTATCCCCTTGTGCTCAAAAAACACACCAGCATGAGCATAGGAGGGTAAACACTCTGTCCACATTGGCATCCATCCTTTGCGTTTTCGGAGTTCCACTTCTTATATCATTGTGGACATTTGATTTCTTCATGGAATGTTCTCCATAAGCCTGTTGTAAAAGAACTAAAGTTTCACTCTCACTTTTGCCAATTTTCATGCAAAATTTGATGTTAATCCCCTGCTCCTGTCACTCATTTTCCACCAACAGCGCAACTCAAACACATGTTATTTCTTCTACTACTCCATAAAGACTGAGTCAACTGGTCTGTGACCCAGGCGAGTGCAAGATAGATCATGTCAGAACACGCGCAAGTGCGAATGGCTGTGTGACTCACCACCATAGTCCTATGCCACGGGCATTGCGAGAATAAAACTGTCCCACCTCGTAAATCTTGGGACACTTTGGGGTTTTCTTTTATTAAAGGACTTGTCAAAAATGGTGTATGTGTGTTTATTTACACTTTACATTTTTTGCGAATGAGTAGTGGTACTATGTACCCCTTTCTCATTCATATGCGAGGGGGGTGGTATCTGGGCACCATATTATTGTTAAATAGGGCTTCCAGGTTCCCATAAGCTCCTCAACCACCAAACCAGGGTTGTGAAGAAGGGGCCCATTTCTTTATCAACATGGGGACATGGTGCTTTGCAAGGGGGATCTCACTTGTTGAAGGCATGTGGCCTGGTATGGTTCAATAAGTTTCAGCCAGACTGCATGCACAGATAAGGCTCTGGTATAAAATTTGTGGGGGGACCTTTTTTGGGTCTCCCCTAAAATTCAATCCAGACAGGAAGGGCCTGGATTATGGTGGAATCCCACAGCATTTTTTGTGGGGGTTCCCCGTTAACATCTATATTAGACCCTCGTCTAGGATAAGTCTGGTATAGATGAATGAAATTCCCAGCCACACTGTTTTCAAATAGAATGAAGCTGCTCAAAGCTGTCATTTTGCTGGCATTATAAACACCTTTTTTTCTTTGTAAATGTCAGTGTTGCTGTATTGGGTTGTATACATTGAACAGAGGTGCCACTTCACAGGCAGGGTCAATATATCCCCCAGGCATGTTATTGAAAGGAATTTTGTATTTTTAATGTTTAATGCATTATTAAATTTATTGCTGCCTGCAAAACTGAATTTTTTGTTTTGCTTTGGCACATGTTCCCCAAGCCAGCACCCAGACCCAATGTCATTTTATTAATTTTATTTATTAATCTCTTTGACTATTATTCTAAAAAATGCACAAAACTTTTTCTTTTTTTTAGTTTCATTAAAATTATAAACAGGTTTATACTTACCTGCTCTGTGCAATGGCATTGGATTGAGTGGCCTGGATCCTCCACTTCTGGGGTCCCTCTTGCTGTTGCACTTGGCTCATCCTCTTCTCTGCGCATCACCACAGGAAGCTGCTTCTAATGGGGCACACTGCAGGCTCGCTCCCGAGCTGGGCCGTGTGCATTCATCGACACAGACATCATGGATCAGCCCCTCCCTCACTGGATTTGATTGACAGCAGCTGGAGCCAATGGCTCCTGCCGCTGTCTCTCTGTCCTGTGAGAGCTGGGAGAGAGAAGATAGCCGCTGCAGACAGGCACAGAGCTGGACCAGTTGAGGAATAGGGGGTGAGGGGGTGATACAGATACTGGAATTTTTTTTTCCTTAATGTAGGTCATTGAAGGCCAGTTATAGGTGGGGGCAGGGGCCATTTGTTTGTTACTGGTGTAAAATATGGTCCAGGCACACACTGGACACCTTCGCTGCCACTGTGCTCTTTGCTGGGTGTCCAGTGTGCTCCTGTTCCTTTAAGGGGGATTGTGCTGCATCCAGGCCCACCTGCCCTTTATCTGTCCATTTAATGCATGTGCTTCCATTGTGGAGATGCTTATAAATTAAGTAGCGTTAGGACTGCAAGCATACACAGGGTGCCGTGAAGAGGCCTTGCAGCTTATGCATGCGTTTGCAAATGCGTGCTAACTAAACCCCTGTTTTTAAAGAAGACTGTTGGACAGGTTAATTTGGTCAGTTGGCAGACTGGTTGGTGAGTTATGGAATGTTCTGTTTTTGTCTTTCATGTGTTTGCCCTTCCATGTGCTCCTTGCTGTGAAGGCCAGTTATAGGTGGGGGCAGGGGGCCATTTGTTTGTTACTAGTCCCTTATCATCCCCTTTCAAGAGCTTGCATACTATTGATGTTAGGCTAACTGGTCTGTAATTCCCAGGGATGTATCTTGGCCCTTTTTAAAATATTGGTGCTACTTTGGCTTTTCTCCAATCAGCTGGTACCATTCCAGTCAGTAGACTGTTTGTAAAAATTAGGAACAATGGTCTGGCAGTTACTTGACTGAGTTCCTTAAGGACTCTCAGGTGTAAGCCATCTGGTCCCGGTGACTTATTAATGTTAAGTTTTTCAAGTCTATTTCTAATTTTGTTCTCTGTTAGCCATGAGGGTGCTTTCTGTGACATGTTATGAGGATAAACATTGCAGTTTAGGTTACTGAAGCCCCTCATGAAGACTGAGGAGAAGAATAAATTCAATAACTTAACCATCTCTCCATCCTTAGTAACCAGATTCCCTTCATCATTCTTTATGGGACCAATATGATCTGACCTCCCTTTCTTACTATTTATGTACTTAAAGTGGAGGGCCACCCGTAAAAAAAAAAAATGCCACCAAAATTCCTAAAAAAATAAAAAAAAAACATTTGGAAAAAACATTTTTTTATACTTACCTAAACCCTTGTTGCTAGGCAGTCTTCCTAATCTGCCTCTTCCTATTCCACGGCGTGTTCTTCTCCTCGGTGAGCGGCCCCATTGTCTTCTGGGAACTGTGTGTGATCCCAGAACACCACGGGGCCATTCACAGATCGCTGCGCTGCTCGCCCGTGCGCAGTAGGAAACTGGCAGTGAAGCCGCAAGGCTCCACTGCCTGTTTCCCTTACATAGGATGGCGGTGCTGGGACCCGAGAGCCGAGGGACGGTTCGGCCTCGGGCAGCCGACATCGCGGGCACCCAGGACAGGTAAGTCTACCTATTTAAAGTCAGCAGCTACAGTGTTTGTAGCTGCTGACTTTAATTTTTTTTTTAGCTGGCCGGAATCCCGCTGTAAAGAATTTCTTGAGATTTTTTTTACTCTCCCCCTCTACGTGCCTTTCATGTTCTATCTTAGCTGCCCTGATTGCACACTTACATTTCTTGTTGCATTCTTTGTAAAGTTGGAATGCTGATGATGATCCCCCAGCCTTGTATTTTTTAAGGCCCTCTCCTTTGTTTTGATATGCATTTTACCTTGGAGTTAAGCCAACCAGAACTTTTATTAGCTCTTTTAAATTTATTTCCCATTGGGATGCACTGACTAATGTCCTTATTTAATATGCTCCTAAAGCATACCCATTTTTCCTCCGTGTTCTTTGTCCCTAAGATTTTATCCCAATTCATATCTTCTAGCAAGGTTTGTAGTTTAGGGAAGTTGGCTCTTTTGAAATTCAGTGTCTTTGTATTCCCCTTATGTTTCCTATTTGTGTGATTTACACTAAAACTAATTGACCTGTGATCGCTGTTTCCTAAATTGCCCCGTGTTTCCACATCTGTGATCAGGTCTGTATTGTTGGTAATCCGTAGGTCTAATAACACTTTGTTTCTAGTTGGTGCATTTACAATCTGACCCATGATATTGTCCTGCAAGACATTTAGGAACCGGCGAGCCTTAGATGAATGCGTGGTTCCTTCCACCCAGTCTATGTCTAGATAATTAAAATCCCCCATTATAATGACACTTCCCATTCTTGCCGCTAATCCAAATTGTGATAGGAGATCCATCCCCCCTCCTCCCTCTGGTTAGGGGGCCTATAGCATACTCCCGGTATTACTTTCCCCTTAGTTTCCTCCCTTTGTAGCTCTACCCATAAAAATTCTACCTCCTCCCTAGCTCCCTTAGTGATGTCATCTCTCACATTCACTTGTACATAATTTTTGATATACAGGCATACCCCTCCCCCCTTTTTTACCCTTTCTATTCCTGCTCTCCTCCAATGTTCAGACTTATCCTGAGACAGCCCTGTTGCACAGCCATTCACTGGGAAGCTCAGTGTGCTGCTTCTTCTCCTCCCCCATCTCTTTTGCAGCTGAGAACAGAGGGATGTGATCACTTATAAAAAAGGAAAAAAGGGTATTAATAGTGGGTTTTTTATGTCTATGCACAAATGTTTTTTTTTTTTTTTTTTAACTGAATGGGATGTTTTACAAGTTGTTTTACAATCACTTTAAAGCGGTGTTCCAGCCACACACTTTTTTTTAAAAGTCAGCAGCTACAAACACTGTAGCTGCTGACTTTTATTAAGGACACTTACCTGTCCAGGGAGCCTGCGATGTCGCCCCCCCCCCCCCCAGGCCGATCCGTCCATCCGATCGGGTGCAGGCTCCGCCATTCCAACTAGGAGAAACCCTCAGTGGAGCCTTGTGGCCTTACTGCCGGTTTCCGACTGTGCATGCGCAAGTCCTGCATCGCTTTCTGAATGGCCAGCTTGTCTTCTGGGACACACACACAGGTCCCAGAAGACAATGGGGGTGCTTGCCGAAGAAGACGACGTGATGTCCTGGGCCGCGGCCCGGCTGAATCGGAAGTACACTTGTACTTCCAAAAAAGGTACTGAAAAAAAAATATATTCAATATCCAAAAACGAGAGGTGGAGAGGTGGTCTTTCATTTAAGACCACCTCTCAAAAGTGGGTGGAACTCCGCTTTAAGGTAGAAAATGTTTCCCATTAGAAATGCTTTATTTCTAAAGGCTCAGATTCAATGATGATATCTCATGGCACAATCATGCTTGTAACACCATTTGTCTCCAGAATTTTTTTACAGTGTATTTGATAGAGTAATTATCGTTTTATTATTTCCGTTGCGTGACTTTATTATATTATTATTAGTTTTTCATCTTAGACACACCACAAAGAATAGGATGACTCCTAGAGAGAGATGTAATGCAACACAGCAAGGTGTATAATAATATCATCATTTATGCTCGGCGGCTCTCTGTTCTCTGTAGGAAAATCCTGTTTTGACTATGGGGTCATGTCATTGTTTGTTCTGCCTTTTGTTACATCATCAGAGCTGGATAATTATTATACTTTGTTTTTCTTTTTGTAGAGTCTCAGAAACTAGATTTAGCCAGGTGGAGCCATGATCATAGCGAGACCTACTTTGTGAGGACATTTTGTTATGCGTTAAAACTTTAACTTTACTTTAACTGACAATTGAGTGGTCATGCAACGCTGTTTTTACCACAAATAGAACTTTCTTATGGTGGTATTTGATCACCTCAGTGTTTTTCTTTTGTTTTTTTGTTTTTTTGAGTTCTAAACAAAAAAAGACCGGCAATTTAAAAAACAAAAAAAAAACATTTTTTACTTTCTGCTATAAAACATATCCAATGAAAAAAATGTAAAAAAATCTAATTTCTTCATAAATTTACCAATTTGCCAATATTTATTCTGCTACATGTTTCTGGTAAAAAAAAAATGCTTGGTTTGCACAAAAGTATATTGCTTGGTTTGCGCAAAAGTTAGTGTCTACAAACTATGGCATATATACTGGAATTTATTTTTTTATTTTTTTATACTGGTAATGGCAGCGATCAGTGACTTATAGCGGGACTCCGATATTGTGGTGGACAAGCGGACACTAACTGACACTTTGTGGGAACCGGTGACACCAATACAGTAATCAGTGCTAAAAATATGCACTGTCACTGTACTAATGGCACTGGCTGGGAAGAGGTTAAACATCTAGGGTGATCAAAGGGTTAAATGTGTGTCTAACCAGTGTTTGTGTGTGTATCATGTGGTGTTTTTGCTAAGGGATGTGGTGGATTTTATTCCCCGATTTGCAGGGAAACAAAATCTACCACATCACTGCTGACAGAATGGAGCTCTGTATTGTTTACATATGCAGAGCTCCGTTCAGTGTCTCTCCTCAACGATCAGTGGGTGTCGGCCAATGGATGACTAATCACAGCAGAAGCGGTGCGCAGGTGGTGTGCGCATGTCCCCTATGCGGAAGTGCAGAATCACGTATATATATATATATATATATATATATGTGATTCTGCACGGAGCGGCTGCTCTGTAGCAATAAATTTCATGATGTGGTTATTGCAGTTCACCGGTTCTTAGATTCCTGGATGCATTCGTTTTCCTGTTTTCTGGCTTTTTTCTGTTTGCAATTTACCTGATAATCCATGGATTAATATGCTCACTCCTCCACTGTATCTACTGTATGGAGGAAGCTATGGTTGCCCACCCAGGCTTGATTGCACACATCTGTCTTTGTTCATCTCCATGACATGAACGAGGAAGATAAGGTTATTTGTGCTTTCTGTTCAACTCACGGTAAGTGACAGGGACACCACATGTCTGGCAAAATGAACACCCACTTCTGTACTTCTGTTCTTAGCTTAAGCGTAGCGCTCAACCACAAATGGGCCAGCTGAATGGTCCCAAGGATCCTTTCCTAGACTAGGGTATTCCCAGCCAGGCACACAGCAACAGTCACTCTTTTGGCTCAATGAACAGTCTGGGGGTTTATCTGACCGTTTCCAGACCACCGCGCGCCGATATACGTCCTAACTTTGAAGAGGAATATCGTTGTTATGGCAGCAGCTAGCTGCCATAACCCCGGTATCCTCTTCTTCAGCGGGCATCCGGTTTCCGATAATAGTGGTCTCTGCGGCGGATTCGCCACTTTTATTGGCAGTGGGAGAGGTTCCCCCCCTTCCTGCCACTCTCCAGTGCCCTCCGCCGCTTACCGGAGCCATCGGTAGCGGCAGAGGCGATCAGATGCTGCTTCTTCCTGGGTATGGAGACGAGTGAGGGGAAGATGGCCCCCACCCGTCTCCATAACATTGCAGAGCGGAAGCGACGTCGAAACGTCACTTCCGCCCATAGCTCTTAAAGGGACATTTAAAAAAATTTTTTTTTTTTCAAATGACAATTTTTTTTTTTTTACTTTTATTTTTTATTGCATTTTAGTGTAAATATGAGATCTAAGGTCTTTTTGACCCCAGATCTCATATTTAAGAGGTCCTGTCATGCTTTTTTTCTATTACAAGGGATGTTTACATTCCTTGTAATAGGAATAAAAGTGACACATTTTTTTTAAAAGAACAGTGTAAAAATAAAAACTAAAAGGTTAAACAAATAAGAAAAAAAAACATTTTTTTAAACACGCCCTGTCCCGCCGATCTCGCATGCAGAAGCGAACGCATACATGAAAACGGTGTTCAAACCACACATGTGAGGTATCGCCGCGATCGGTAGAGCAAGAGCAATAATTCTAGCCCTAGACCTCCTCTGTAACTTAAACATGCAACCTGTAGATTTTTTTAAACATCTCCTATGGAGATTTTTAAGGGTAAAAATTTGGCGCCATTCCATGAGCGGACGCAATTTTGAAGCGTGACACGTTGGGTATCAATTTACTCGGCATAACATTATCTTTCACAATATAAAAAAATTGGGCTAACTTTACTGTTGTCTTATTTTTTAATTCAAAAAAAGTGTATTTTTTCCCCAAAAAAGTGCGCTTGTAAGAGCGCTGTGCAAATATGGTGTGACAGAAAGTATTGCAACGACCGCCATTTTATTCTCTAGGGTGTTAGAAAAAAATGTATAATGTTTGGGGGTTCTAAGTAATTTTGTAACAAAAAAAACTGTTTTTAACTTGTAAACAATAAATCTCAGAAAGAGGCTCGGTCCTTAAGTGGTTAAGTTTAACCACCTGACATCCGGCCGTAGCCGAATGACGGCTTCAGCGCGGATGTCAATTCCCTGGAGGACGTCATATGACGGCCTCCCCTTTCCTCGCTCCCCGTGCGCGCTCACGAGCGCGCAACGGGGAAATTCTGTGTTGGCCGTGTCCCTTGGACACAGCCAATCACAGATCGCTGTAAACGGCCAATCACAGCGGCCGTTTACAGCGCGATCGCTGCCTCCAATGAGAGATGATCTAAAATGTAAACAATTGAGATCATCTCTCATTGCCGGCTCTCTCTCCTCACACAGAGACAGCGTGTGAGGAGAGAGAGAAACTGTCAGCGATCTGTGAGTTTGTAATTAACATTTACTGTGCCTACAGTGCCCACAGTGCCCATCAACACAGTGCCCCATCAATACAGTGCCCCATCAATACAGTGCCCCATCAGTACAGTGCAGCATCAGTACAGTGCCAATCGGTGCCCACCTGTGCCAAATCGGTGCCCACCTGTGCCAATCGGTGCCCACCTGTGCCAATCGGTGTCCACCTGTCTGCCCAGCGGTGATTAGTGTCCAGCTGCACATCTGCACAATCAGTGACCACCTGTGTCACTTCATCAGTGCCCACCTGTGCCACCTCATTAGTGCCCACCTGTGCCACCTCATCAGTGCCCACCTGTGCCACCTCAGTGCCCACCTGTGCCAATCAGTGCACATCTGTGCTGCCTCAGTGCACATCTGTGCTGCCTCAGTGCACATCTGTGCCGCCTCATCAGTGCCCATCTGTGCCGCTCCATCTGTGCCGCTCCATCTGTGCCGCCCCATCTGTGCCGCCCCATCTGTGCCGTCCCATCAGTGCCCAGCTGTGCCACCTCATAAGTGCACATCTGTGCAATCTCAGTGCACATCTGTTCCACCTCGTCAGTGCCCACCTGTGCCGCCTCGTCAGTGCCCACCTGTGCCGCCTCATCAGTGCCCACCTGTGCCGCCTCATCAGTGCCCACCTGTGCCGCCTCATCAGTGCCCACCTGTGCCACCTCATCAGTGCCCACCTGTGCCACCTCATCAGTGCACATCTGCACATCTGTTCCACCTCATTAGTGCACATCTGTTCCACCTCATCAGTGCACATCTGTTCCACCTCATCAGTGCCCCTCTGTGCCACCTCAGTGCCCATCTGTGCTCATCAGTGCCGCCTCATCAGTGCAGGCTTAGCAACCATGGCCAAAAGAAGCTTTTCCGCCGAGGAGGCGTACCAAATACTGTCCCAGGCCGACGAGAGCAACGGGGAGCTCTCTTTTTCAGATTCCCTTTCCGATTCCGAGTCAGACATAAACTATGAGCCAGTCCTCAGTAGTGAAACACTGAGTGACTCAGAGGAGGAAGAGATTTGGCCCGCCAAACGAAGGCGTTCTGGTGGGGAGGCAGTGGCATCTACCAGCACGCCAGTCCCGTCCACCAGCACGGCAGTCCCGTCCACCAGCACGGCAGTCCCGTCCACCAGCACGGCAGTCCCGTCCATCAGCACGGCAGTCCCATCCACCAGCACGGCAGTCCCGTCCACCAGCACCGCAGTCCCGTCCACCAGCACCGCAGTCCCGTCCACCAGCACCGCAGTGCCTCGGCAAGAAAGGCCAAGGACCCAAGCCAGCCTTCCCTATGCCCTGCAGAACCCCTTGTGGCTTCCTCCTAATTCAGGAGAAGCCAACATTCCCCCTTTCACTGCCCAGCCAGGAGTCCAGGTGAACACGGAGAATTTTTCCCCAATAGATTTTTTTAGTTTATTTTTTACCGAGGACATGCTGTCAAGTATTGTGGCCCAGTGCAACCTTTATGCACATCAATTCATTGCGAATAATCCAACGTCCTACTATGCCCGTCCCTACGAATGGAGAGACCTAACGGTGGTGGAGTTGAAGGTTTTTTTAGGGCTCACATTTAACATGGGACTCACGAAAAAAAACACTTTGCTGTCCTATTGGTCAACCCACCCCCTCCAACACCTGCCAATATACTCCAAGGTGATGCCCAGAAACAGATACCTCATGATATTGAGGTTTCTTCATTTCAACGACAATACCCAGTGCCCTCCCCGAAATGACCCAAACTATGATAGACTTTTCAAAATTCGGCCACTTTTAAATTATTTTTCTGCACTATTCCCCCTGCTGTTTACCCCAGACAAAAACATATGTGTGGATGAGTCCCTTCTTAAGTTTAGTGGCAGGCTTTTAAGATGAAGCGATATATTCCCAGTAAAAGGGCACGCTATGGGGTGAAGGTATACAAATTATGTGACCGAGTCACAGGTTACTTGTATGCCTTCAAAGTGTACGAAGGGAAGGACACCCAGCTGCAACCCCCTAATTGCCCAGACTACTTGGGATCAAGCGGGAAAATTGTTTGGGATCTCACATACCCCCTACTGGAGAAAGGCTACCACCTGTACGTAGATAACTTCTACACATCTCTGCCCCTGTTCCACAACCTGCATCGGATGAAGACGCCTGCATGTGGTACCATCAAAAAGAACCGGAAGGGCTTTCCTCAAAGTCTGGTCAATAAAAAATTGAGAAAAGGAGAAACGGCGAGTCTACGAAACAACGAGATTTTGGCAGTGAAGTGGAGAGACAAGAGAGATGTATACATGTTGTCTTCAATCCACGATGATACCTTCATGGAAGTCCCCAGAAGAAATGGCCCCATACAGAAACCTAAATGCGTCTTTGACTATAATTTGTTTATGGGGGGAGTCGACTTGAATGACCAGATGCTGGAACCGTACCTTGCCACAAGACGGACATATCATTGGTATAAGAAAGTCGCAATTTATTTTTTTCATTTGGCCATCTACAATTCTTATGTCATTTATCGTAACTCCACCCAAAACCCCAAACGCTTCCTTGGCTACCAGGAGGACGTTTTCACTGCCCTTACATTCCCGAACGGTCCCCCAGAAAATATCCGATCTGATGTTCTAAGTCGACTCTCCGAACGCCACTTCCCAGATAAGATCCCTCCCAAACCAACAGGCCAACGACGGCAAAAAAAATGTAAGGTGTGTACCAGAGCTGGATTCAGAAGAGACACATCTTATTATTGTGCACAATGTCCTTCTGAACCAGGCCTCTGCGTAGGTGAATGTTTTCGTCGTTACCATACTTTAGTAAATTATTAGTAAAGTATGGTAAACGTAAGCCTCCGTTCCTGCAATTTACCCTCACACCCCTTATGCCACTGCCTCCTCTGTAACTGACCCTGGCTTGTTATTTGACCACGCTTCTGCCTAACGATTCTGCACATAACTCTGCCTGATCTGGAACTGACCCTGGACTGTTATTCGACCATGCTTCTGCCCAACGATTCTGTACATACCTCTGCCTGATCTGGAACTGACCTTGGACTGTTTGACCATGATATTTGCCTGCCTCTTGGACTGATCTTGTACCCTGCAACTGGACTAGTGGGATTCAACACAGGGGTCTCACATATGTGAGGGGCTCCAGAATTGTTTTTCTGGATGAAGAAAACAATTTATTTTGTTTTCTCAATCCTAGATTAGGGTCTGGAGACTCGGAGGCTTCAAAGAGATTTGGGTGGGAGAAGCCTCTACCCCTGTCCCCATTCTGTCCTGAACGAGGCCCTACTTCTGCCTGTAGGACTTACTGCCGTCACGCCTCTGCCTGTTGCACTGACCACACCACATGGACCTGCCTACTACCAGGACCAATATTTTTGGCACTGCGGACAATATCTCTGCCTGCACTGACCCTGGACTTTATATGGACAGTAACCCTGCCTGCTGCCTGGACAATTGTGTTCGCCGCTGCTGACCAAGTCCCTGCCTGCTGCCTGGACCAGTGCTATCCTCCTGTGTACAACTGCGCTACTACAACCACAGGTAATCTTTTTTGTTTACGCTTTGCTCAGCATAATGTATTTTGGGGTGTAATTCTTGGTATGTGCATGCTATGTGTCCCTGGAACACCTGACGGTGTTCCTTGCATGTTTGGCCTCTGTATGTGGCCAGGCAGTGAAAAAGTCCCACACATGTGGTATCGTAATACTCAGGAGGAGTAGCAGAATGTATTTTGGGGTGTCATTTTTGCTATCTAAATGCTATGTGTTGGAAATATCTTATAAACGGACAACTTTGTGTAAAAAAAAATGCGTTTTCATTTTTTTCCATATTTTCCAAAAACTTCTGGAAAAAAATAAACCATTCAAAAGACTCATTATGCCACATAGATTATACGTTGGGGTGTTAGCTTTCCAAAATGGGGTCATTTTGTGGGTGTTTCCATTGTCCTGGTGCTCCAGGGCCTTCAAAAGTGCAATAGGTGGTTGAGAAATGTGATGTGTAATTTATGCTCCTAGAACACCTGATGGTGCTTCATGCATGTTGGGCCTCTGTATGTGGCCAGGCAGTGAAAAAGTCCCACGAATGTGGTATCGTAATACTCAGGAGGAGTAGCAGAATGTATTTTGGGGTGTCATTTTTGCTATCTAAATGCCATGTGTTGGAAATATCTTATAAACGGACAACTTTGTGTAAAAAAAAATGCGTTTTCATTTTTTTCCACATTTTCCAAAAACTTCTGGGAAAAAAATAAACCATTCAAAAGACTCATTATGCCTCATAGATTATACATTGGGGTGTTAGCTTTCCAAAATGGGGTCATTTTGTGGGTGTTTCCATTGTCCTGGTGCTCCAGGGCCTTCAAAAGTGTAATAGGTGGTTGAGAAATGTGATGTGTAATTTATGCTCCTAGAACACCTGATGGTGCTCCATGCATGTTGGGCCTCTGTATGTGGCCAGGCAGTGAAAAAGTCCCACACATGTGGTATCGTAATACTCAGGAGGAGTAGCAGAATGTATTTTGGGGTGTCATTTTTGCTATCTAAATGCCATGTGTTGGAAATATCTTATAAACGGACAACTTTGTGTAAAAAAAAAATGCGGTTTCATTTTTTTCCACATTTTCCAAAAACTTCTGGAAAAAAATAAACCATTCAAAAGACTCATTATGCCTCATAGATTATACGTTGGGGTGTTAGCTTTCCAAAATGGGGTCATTTTGTGGGTGTTTCCATTGTCCTGGTGCTCCAGGGCCTTCAAAAGTGTAATAGGTGGTTGAGAAATGTGATGTGTAATTTATGCTCCTAGAACACCTGATGGTGCTCCATGCATGTTGGGCCTCTGTATGTGGCCAGGCAGTGAAAAAGTCCCTCACATGTGGTATCGCAATACTCAGGAGGAGTAGCAGAATGTATTTTGGGGTGTCATTTGTGGTATACACATGCCATGTGAGAGAAATAAGCTATTACAATGACAATTTTGTGGGAAAAAAAAAAAAAAAAAAAAAATCTCAATTTTGCAAAGAATTGTGGGAAAAAAAATACAACTTCAAATAACTCACCATGCCTCTAACTAAATACATTGAAATGTCTACTTTCCAAAAAGGGGTTATTTGGGGGGCATTTGTACTTTCCTGGCTTGTTAGGGTCTCG
Source organism: Aquarana catesbeiana (assembly GCF_042186555.1). NCBI lineage: Eukaryota > Metazoa > Chordata > Amphibia > Anura > Ranidae > Aquarana > Aquarana catesbeiana. The sequence continues at coordinate 662,332,613 of NC_133327.1, read as the reverse complement.
GGAAATGAGATAGGCCTCAGTACATCAGATGTGATAATTTTTTTATGATTTGCACCATAGCTTGTAGACTCTAAAACTTTCACACAGACCAAATAATTTCCACAAATTTTTGGTTATTTTTACCAAAGATATGTAGCAGTATAAATTGTGGCCAAAATTTATGAAGAAAAATTACGAATTTGCAAAATTTTATCACAGAAATTAGAAAAAATGTGTTTTTTTTCAAAATTTTCGGTCTTTTTTCATTTATAGCGCAAAAAATAAAAAACCCAGAGGTGATCAAATACCACCAAAATAAAGCTCTATTTGTATGAAGAAAAGGACAAAAAAATCATTTGGGTACAGTGTTGCATGACTAAGTAATTGTCATTCAAAGTGTGAGAGCACTGAAAGCTGAAAATTGGTCTGGATAGGAGGGGGGTTTAAGTGCCTAGTAAGCAAGTGGTTAAGTAAGTAAAAGGGTCAACATCCATGCAGATGGTGGAATTTTAATGCCAAAACACACCCAGAATACAGTTAAAAAAGTATGACATTTATAACAAAATTACGGTACATTTATTTTAAAATAACAGACATTATCATTTAAAATTCATATTCATCAGTGCATAAAACTTTTCCAAAAGTTTTTTTGTTGTTTGATGTCCAAGCTGTAGTGTACAAACTTAAGTCCAATATTTGCCTAAACAATATAAATTTTACATAGAGTTTCTCCGCACACTCAATGGGTTTCTTGGACTTTGGTCCACTTCATCAGTTTACTAGCCAAGCCATATGTATTCACCAGATACAAGAGAAACATACGCTATACTACCAAAAGTATTGGGACACCTGCCTTTACATGCATATTAACTTTAATGGCATCACCCTTTGTAGCTATAACAGCTTTAACTCTTCTGGGAAGGCTGTCCACAAGGTTTAGGAGTGTGTCTATGGGAATGTTTGACCATTCTTCTAGAAGCACATTTGTGAGGTCAGGCACTGATGTGGATGAGAAGGCCTGGCTTGCAGTCCCCACTCTAATTAATCCCAAAGGTGTTCTCTCGGGTTGAGGTCAGGACTCTGTGCAGGCCAGTCAAGTTCCTCTACCCCAAACTCACTCATCCATGTCTTTATAGACCTTGCTTTGTGCACTGGTGCATAGTCATGTTGGAAGAGGAAGGGGCCATCTCCAAACTGTTCCCACAAAGCTGGGAGCATTAAATCATCCAAAATGGTTTGGTATGCTGACGCCTTAAGAGTTCCCTTCACTGCAACTAAGGGGCCAAGCCCAACCCCTGAAAAAACAACCCCACACCATAATCCCCCCTCCACCAAATGATTTGGACCAGTGCACAAAGCAAGGTCCATAAAGACATGGATGAGCAATTTTGGGGTGGAGGAACTTGACTGGCCTGCACAGAGTCCTGACCTCAACCCAATAGAACACCTTTGGGATGAATTTATGTGGAGTGTGAGCCAAGCCTTCTCGTCTACATCAGTGCCTGACCTCACAAATGTGCTTCTGGAAGAATAGTCAAACATTCCCATAGACACACTCCTAAACCTTGTGGACAGCCTTCTCAGAAGAGTTGAAGCTGTTATAGCTGCAAAGGGTGGGCCAACTCAATATTGAACCCTATGGACTAAGACTGGGATGGCATTAAAGTTCATGTGCGTGTGAAGGCAGGTGTCTCAATACTTTTGGCAATATAGTGTATGTAGAATGTTATAGTAACAAACTCAGGCAGAATGTTATCTTCAATATTATGAGGTGTATGTATATATATATAAATAAAATGTTTTTTTTTTTCAATTAGAGCCAGTAAATATAAAAGTTAGATCATGTGTTAGATCAATACTTTTGTTGGTATAGTTTAGATACATGTATGTATATTGATCCCTATGCTGCCAAATAAGGAACTGGACAACTTGGACATTAAGCAGCAAAAAATCTTTTGGAAAAGATTTATGCACTGATGAATTTGAATTTTACATGATAATGCCTGTTATTTTAAAAGAAATGTAATTTTGTAACAAATGTCATACTTTTTTAACTGTATCTTGGGTGTGTGCCATTAAAATCCTGCCATCTCCATGGGTTTTCATCCTTTTAGAACTTAAACAGTTTGCATTTAGTGTGTGGCACCAAAAGGCCAATTACACAATTAGCCTGGGTTTTTTTTTTTGTAGATTGATTGCTGATCCAACTTGGATGGGGGTGAAGGGAAGCTGTGGGATAGTCTAGTAGCACAATATAATGATAAAAGGATACTCTTCACCAGGGGCGTTGCTAGGTCTACAAAAGACCTGGGGCTAGAGCCCATAGCAGCATAGTAAAGAAAGTCATACACTTGGGCGGGCATACACATGTATATACAGTAATATACGTGTGTGTATATATCCCCAGAGAGCCCCCCCTTACATCAGGGTCCCCAGAGAGTCCCCCTTACATCAGAGTCCTCAGAGAGCCTCCCCCTTTCATCAGGGTACCCAGAGGGCCCCCCATTTACATCAGGGTTCCCAGAGAGCCCCCCTTACATTAGGGTCCCCAGAGAGCCTCCCCCTTAAATCTGGGTCCTTAGAGAGCCTCTGCCTTAAAATCAGGGTCCCCAGAGAGCCCCCCACTTACATAAGGGTCCCCAGAGAGCCTCCCCTTTGGGGACCCCTGCAGAGACTCGGGGCTATTGGCCCCAGATTCGGGGCTATAGCCCCAAAAGCCGCCCCCTAGCAACGCCCCTGCTCTTCACTATAACAAGCACAGTCCTTCTAGTAGCAGCCAGAGGATTAAACAGCTTTAAGGCTCTATAGGAAATGCCCTCATACAAGCAGGTACTGACTCCAGTGCTCAAAGACAGCAGCACACAGTCCAGGGATCCAGCATCCACAGGTCTGTACTCACAATGTCCTTGGAGCAAGCTCAAAGAATCTCAAGAAATAGGTCGCCCGGCTATGCCACATCCAGGACCTCGATGAACACATGTAGAACTTCAGCTAGGCTGCCCGGGAAGGGCAGGAGCACTTCAGTCAGGGAACTTCTTTTCCTGGACAAGAACTGGGCAGCTCTAGACTTCAGACCATTCATGCTTACCCCCAGCCACCTTCTGGGCACCCTTGCCCAGGGACTGGCTGAGACAACACAAACATTCAGCTGCTGATTTGCTCCATCCAGACCACTACATTAAAGAAACTCCGGAAGGCAGGGGAAGGCAATCAAACCTGCAGCCAGTGAAACCCAGAACAGTCCAAAGCAATCACACACAACTCCACTGATTACAGAGGAGCCAACAGAACTGAATTTACCTAACCAACCTAGCATCCCATTTTGGAGGGTGCTACATAGGAAAAAAATGAATGCAGCCACCACATCTAATGACTGGTAAGCTACAATATAGTAAATGTTTGTTCTTGGTTTTAGCTTTCTTTTAAGAAAACACTCAATACCAATGTTTAAGAGGGCATTCATCACTGCCCCCCCTGACCAAGGGCTTAATTACCACCAACATAAGGAGGTATTTACCACCAGCAATCAAACTAGGTGGGCACCTACCTGTGCATTACATAATCATGCACTTAATAATCTATGCTGTACATTACATAGCCCAGGCCACTTTACTTTATACACTGTGTTGTACATTACATAATCTTGTCTAGTTCTGGCATTGTACTGTGTGCACTATGCTGCACATTATATTGTCCTGACCACTGAACTGTATACTCTGTGTAGCGCTACCCCTTTAGGAACCGCTGGATAGAGTGGGTCCTCTGTTCTTTGCTGAGACCTTCTCAACCTCTCTGACACACCAGGGTGAGTGTGCATGCATACACTATCACAGGAATTTACTAAAAGTAACACTTAGTACACAATAGTAGTGTTTTATCAAAGAAACAGGGATCAAACCAGGTAGTAAAGGAAAATGTGATATATTGTCACCTAATGTGGTTACTAACTAGGCAAACATAAAAATGGATTACCCATGGCAATAACAAAATTTGGCATACAAAGTGATTAACAGTAGGAGAACTATGCAGGGATGCATAAGATGACATTTGGCATCAAGATCACTTCAAATGCAGCAGTGAGTAGTAGTAAAGTTTTAATCTACCGAGAACTGGAACTGGAACTATACTGCCAGAAGACATTTATGGCAACAATGCTGGTCCTAAAATGACTGGGTATGCATTGTCCAAAAGAAAGGGAGGAAGGTAGCAAAGGAGGCAGGGGAACAAAGGGGGCTTGCAAAATAACTATTACGGGAGGGGCTGTCCTTTCAGATGTTTTTCTGCCAGCTATTATTGGGGCCATTTAAATGCGTTGGTGCACTTAACAACAGTCTCAGTTAACCTGCATGCAGTAAAGGTACAGTATGGTATGGTATAGTCTCGGCACAGGTGCAGGGTAGTTGTGGTTCAGATGCAGTAAAATTGCAGTAAAATGCGGTAAAGGGTTAGTATAGTTGCAGTCTAGGTTTGGAATAAGTGCAGTATAGAGTGCAGTGTGGGTGCGGTATGGATTGGCTACACTTGGTGTTCTGCTCTCAGTGGTTCAGTCCCTGATAGCAGTAGCAGCAGTGGGTGACTAGCCCTCTCACCAGTCCCCGGGGTACTTCGGTGACCTCTCGCTGTAGAAGGGGGGCCCTCTCGGTCTCTCTCCAGAAGCATCTGGTGGTCAGCGGTGGGAAGCAGAGGGTGAGTGGATGCTCCAGTCTTCCTGCCACCAGGTGTTCTCAGTCTCAGGCTTGGATCTCCACTGGTATTGTCTCCTGCTTGCAGGTAAATATCCAGACAGAAGTGCTTTCTCTCTCACTCCCTCAGTGCCAAAAGAAGGAACTTTCCTGGGCAGTTAAAAAAAATCACCTCCCCAATCCTCCTACTGCGCAGTGACTATGTAGTGCCTGTAGTGTAAACAGTCCATTCATCCTATTGAATGGCTGCAGTTTCAAACTACAACTCCCAGAATTCTCAGTGCTCTGCTTTGCAGTTAACCTAATGATGATAAACTGATGATTCTGCCCCCTGCCAAACCCTTCTCCCTACCACCAAAAACCCCTTTCATGGTATTCTCTGGCAGTAGTATGAAGGCTTTTGGGTGTCTACACATGGAAGGCTTTTTACAGGTCTCTATGACCATACAAAAACAAAACTTGACGTCGACAAACTATACGAGGCTTATCTTCATCAAAGACCAATACATGTGAGCCACAATCTATTGAATTGCAGTTAAAACTACGTCCTAACTATTTATAGGCTAACAGCTTCTGTTCTTTTAGGTACAGAGAAATAAAGGCAAAGAGAAAGCTGTTCGTCTTTCCAAAACTCTTTTGTATGGTTGTAGTGGACAGTTAAAAATTCTCACCGCTGCAGTGAGAAAATAACAGACAACCTTTTCTATAATTAGCGTTATCAGATTCAGCACATGATACGAAAAAAGTTTCACTAATTTTCAGGATATTTAGGGCTATTTGTCCTAATGTATCTATTGTAAACTACTGCCACCACCTGGTTTTATTAATACTGCAATTCTTACATCTATTTTTTTTTTTTCTACAATCGACCCAGCTTTGGAATACAAAAAATGCTTAGAATATTCCAATCAGATGAGTTGGAGGACTAAAAAAGGTCATTAATGATCCAATCAACAGAGGCGTCCCTGTAAGCACTTCACTGATGCACCCAACAGCACAGTACATCATCACATCTTGAACTGAGGAAGTGGCACAAAACTGTTTTTTATGGTGAAATAAAATTATTCATTGTACGATAAACCAGACAATCCCAACCCTTTTTTTTAAAATGTGACAACAGATGCCTCTACCAATCAAACTATCGACTGGCTTTTTTAGACTCCATCCAACTCATATGACCTAACACTGACCTGAGAAGCCTGCAGAGAATCCTGCCTGGGAGTCCTGTGGCTACGAGGGTGACCTTTCTCATCCTTCATGGAAACAGAATATTCTCCATCTGCACTCATGGAAGGTTGTCTGTGTTTACCCTACGGGGTCACCGCAACCTCAGCAGATGTAAGCTACTATCCTTTTTACTTTATGGAAGTAAATTGTTATATTTGAGTCATTTACTGTACTACACTATAAGAGCTCTCCTGCCTTCCTCTTTTCTTCTCCAGTGGAAATTCCAAGTCGTTAAAAGTTGGCAACCAACCACTTTACCGCTATATTCCTTGAGTCTCCTTGAAACACCACACCCCAAATTCCAGAATATTACAATGAAGCTTTGCTTTGCCCATGCAGGGTGAATTCACATTAATGTTGTCCCCACATTAATGTTGTCACTATATGTGAAAAGCAAACCTATCCTTTGTTCCCCCACAGATTGCTTTGTCTGGGCAACAAAGTGGCATACACAATACTTCCGGTTATGAGAGAGCATGTGACTCATTCTTCTCATATGACAGCCCCGGTACATGGAAAGTGGCCACTTAGGCACCCAACATCGGGACATAGGGATCGGGAAAGAGTCCTCAGTCATATGTAAGTACCCATGTGTAGCGCCCACCTACTTAGGTGTGTGCTAAAAGGTTAGAGAGGTTTAGAGTTAAGTGTAAATTTCAGGCATTACCCTGTTTGGTGTAGGCCTGGCTGGGTTTGATTTATTGGGGAGGAATGATAGTGTAGGATGGAGGGGTGTGACCACCTGCATTCTGCTAAAGTGACGCCTAGTCTGACCAGTGAGAGGTGCTGGAGGACAGGTTGATTTGATACAGGATGTAGTTAGTTTTATAGGTCACCCTCGGCCTATCATTAATTTGTATAGGCAGGGGCTAACAGGCCTATATAACTGTGAGTAACATGCTTCCTGGCAGGCTTGCTGATGGGAAGAGGACAGCAAAGAAGTACAGAATGTAGCTGCTGATACAGCTTTAGAGTTCTCCCCTTTTGGGGAGAAGAACCTGCCTTAACAGGAGGAGAGATGGAGGAAACAGTTATGGGAACCTGAAACATCTAAAAGGAGAGGCTGCTACCCCCAACAGAGGAAAAGAATTGGGAGAGGACCTTCTTTTGACGAACATGGATGGTCGCTCAAATGTACACATGAGTGCATACCCAGAGAAACAATGTCTTCAATGGCTGAGGGTGCTAAAGATCACCTGGGGGGAATTCCCATCAGTCTATCCAGGAACTCTATTCAGAGTATTGTTCTTGGGACCTAAGTTGAAGATTCTGTATGGTTGGGAAGTAGTGGTAAACAGGAGGGAGAAGATGTGCAGTCCATTACAGGAACCAAGTGAATAAGGCAGCTCATATTTCTAAAAGACTTTGTTTCACATTCTTTCTGCAATGTGCTATGGGAAAGAATAAAGTTCTTGTTCTTTTGTTCCAAGACTGTTTGCGGTGTCATCTATGCAGGGAGGTGGAGGGGTAATGGAACCAACTGGGAAAAAAGAATTAACTATTAGCAGCTCCTACGAGAGTAGTGCGCTTCACATGTATGTCATGATTCGAAGCTTACAAAGGCTTCTTCTCCTCACTCAAACAAATGAACAAAGTTTGCAGAAAAAAATACAGGTGATACCTTTGGTTGGCTAACTGAATATATTTTAGAGTACATTTTTATTTAAAACAATCCTCTTCAGGCGTGGCTTGATATATTGTATACAGACCCCCTTATATTTTTCACTCGATGTTATTTTGCAGCCATTTGCTAAAATCATTTAAGTTAATTTTTTTCCTCATTAATGTACACACAGCACCCCATATTGACAGAAAAACACAGAATTGTTGACATTTTTGCAGATTTATTAAAAAAGAAAAATCTCACATGGCCCTAAGTATTCAGACCCTTTGCTCAGTATTTAGTAGAAGCACCCTTTTGATCGAATACAGCCATGAGTCTTTTTGGGAAAGATGCAACAAGTTTTTCACACCTGGATTTGGGGATCCTCTGCCATTCCTCCTTGCAGATCCTCTCCAGTTCTGTCAGGTTGGATGGTAAACGTTGGTGGACAGCCATTTTTAGGTCTCTCCAGAGATGCTCAATTGGGTATAAGTCAGGGTTCTGGCTGGGCCATTCAAGGACAGTCATGGAGTTGTTGTGAAGCCACTCCTTCGTTATTTTAGCTGTGTGCTTAGGGTCATTGTCTTGTTGGAAGGTAAACCTTTGGCCCAGTCTGAGGTCCTGAGCACTCTGGAGAAGGTTTTCATCCAGGATATCCCTGTACTTGGCCGCATTCATCTTTCCCTCTATTGCAACCAGTCGTCCTGTCCCTGCAACTGAAAAACACCCCCACAGCATGATGCTGCCCCCACCATGCTTCACTGTTGGGACTGTATTGGACAGGTGATGAGCAGTGCCTGGTTTTCTCCACACATACCGCTTAGAATTAAGGCCAAAAAGTTCTATCTTGGTCTCATCAGACCAAAGAATCTTATTTCTCATCATCTTGGAGTCCTTCAGGTGTTTTTTAGCAAACTCCATGCAGGCTTTCATGTGTCTTGCACTGAGGAGAGACTTCCGTCGGGCCACTCTGCCATAAAGCCCCAACTGGTGGAGGGCTGCAGTGATGGTTGACTTTCAACAACTTTCTCCCATCTCCCAACTGCATCCCTGGAGCTCAGCCACAGTGATCTTTGGGTTCTTCTTTACCTCTCTCACCAAGGCTCTTCTCCCCTGATAGCTCAGTTTGGCCGAACAGCCAGCTCTAGGAAGGGTTTTGGTCGTCCCAAACGTCTTCCATTTAGGGATTATGGAGGCCACTGTGGTCTTAGGAACCTTAAGTGCAGCAGACATTTTTTTGTAACCTTGGCCAGATCTGTGCCTTGCCACAATTCTGTCTCTGAGCTCTTCAGGCAGTTCCTTTGACCTCATGATTCTCATTTGCTCTGACATGCACTGTGAGCTGTAAGGTCTTATATAGACAGGTGTGTGGCTTTCCTAATCAAGTCCAATCAGTATAATCAAACACGGCTGAACTCAAATGAAGGTGTAGAACCATCTCAAGGATGATCAGAAGAAATGGACAGCACCTGAGTTAAATATATGAGTGTCACAGCAAAGGGTCTGAATACTTAGGACCATGTGATATTTCAGTTTTTCTTTTCTAATAAATCTGCAAAAATGTCAACAATTCTGTGTTTTTCTATCAATTTCTGTTCTTGAATGGCCCAGCCAGAGCCCTGACTTAAACCCAATTGAGCATCTCTGGAGAGACCTAAAAATGGCTGTCCACCAACGTTTACCATCCAACCTGACAGAACTGGAGAGGATCTGCAAGAAGGAATGGCAGAGGATCCCCAAATCCAGGTGTGAAAAACTTGTTGCATTTTTCCCAAAAAAACTCGTATTAGATCAAAAGGGTGCTTCTACTAAATACTGAACAAAGGGTCTGAATATTTAAGAACATGTGATATTTCAGTTTTTCTTTTTTAATAATAATCTGCAAAAATGTTAACAATTCTGTGTTTTTCTGTCAATATGGGGTGCTGTGTGTACATTAATGAGTAAAAAATGAACATAAATGATTTTAGCAAATGGCTGCAATATAACAAAGAGTGAAATATTTAAGGGGGCCTGAATACTTTCCATCCCCACTGTAGTCACATATCCAAGATATAAAGTATATCTACTACCAATTTTGCAATATTGTGCATCTACTTGTAGGTGGGGCCTAATCAGTATACCCAAAGATTGACTGGAACCAAAAGACACAGTTATCTCAACACTTTTTATGTTATTGAAATTGAAATTCTCAAAAGTCCCTGCAAATATCTAGCTGCCAGTGGGAGACTGTTCTAGGAAGCTGGCATGTGAGACATCCTGTGGAGGAAACCTACTCCTTTTTTCCTAGTCAGGTACCTCTCCCCAATGCTGCTCCTATTCTCTGCCTATCCAGTGGGGACTCTGTCCCTATCTTATCTCAAACTGTGGGCACGCTGAATGAAACAGAATTCCACTATTTATGAATTCCTCAGTAAAGATGGCTGCCCAAAGGGCTCTGAGGAAGAGGGTTCTCCCTGTAAACGGGTCAGCCAAGCCATGACGCACATGTTCTGGTCTCCTTGCTCATGTGGAGCATACCAGTAGTTCTGGAGGTGTCCAGTTCATATGGTGTTTTGACATGCTTTTATATCACCTATGTTGGTGATAGGGATGGGCTTTATGTTCGGGTCGAACATGAGTTCGACTCGAACATTGGCTGTTCGCCGAACAGTGGACAATTTGGGGTGTTCGTGGGAAATTCGAAAGCCGCTGAACACCCTTTAAAAGTCTATGGGAGAAATCAAAAGTGCTAATTGTAAAGGCTTATATGCATAGTATTGTAATAAAAAGTGTTTGGGGACCCGGGTCCTGCCCCAGGGTACATGTATCAATGCAAAAAGAAGTTTTAAATACGGCCGTTTTTTCGGGAGCAGTGATTTTAATAATGCTTAAAGTAAAACAAAAAAAGTGTAATATTCCTTTAAATTTCATACCTGGGGGTGTCTATAGTATGCCTGTAAAGGGGCTCATGTTTCCTGTGTGTAGAACAGTCTGACAGCAAAATGACATTTCTAAAGGGAAAAAAAAAGTCATTTAAAAGTGCTAGAGCTAGTGCCGACTATAATGAATTGTCGGGAAAAAAAAGTCATTTAAAAGTGCTAGAGCTAGTGCCGGCTATAATGAATTAAATACAGCAATACACATAAAAGCTCATTGATAAAAATGGCATGGAGTTTGGGAACCCCAAACCAAAATTTAAAAACAAATAAGTGGGGGTCCCCCTAAATTCCATACCAGGCCCTTCAGGTCTGGTAAACCCTTTCATGACTAAGCCTATTTGTGAAATTTGGTGTTTACAAGTTAAAATCCGTATTTTTTGCTAGAAAATTACTTAGAGTTCCCAAACATTATATATATATTTTTTACCAGAGCATCTAGAGAATAAAATGGCGATTGTTGCAATATTTTTTATCACATGGTATTTGTGCAGCAGTGTTTTAAACGCAAATTTTTGGAAAAGGGACACTTTCATGAATTTTAAAAAATCCAAACAGTAAAGTTACCCCATTTTTTTTGTATAATGTGAAAGATGATGTTACGCCGAATAAATAGATACCAAACATGTCACCCTTTATAACTGCACGCACTCGTGGAATGGCGACAAACTACGGTACCTATGAATTTCCATAGGCGACGTTTTAAAAATTTTTTACGGTTACCAGGTTTGGGTTACAGAGGAGGTCTAGGGCTAGAATTATTGCTCTCGCTCTGACGATCGCGGTGATACCTCACATGTGTGAGGTATACCTCACACCGTTTACATATGCGGGCGCGACTTCCGTATGCGTTTTCTTCGCTGCGCGAGCTCGTGGGGACAGGGGCACTTTAAAAAAAATTTTTTTTATTTATTTATTTAATTTATTTTTTTACTTTATAAATTGTGTTTTAAAAAAATTTTTTTTTTTTTTACTTTTATTGCTGTCACAAGGAATGTAAACATCCCTTGTGACAGTAATAGGTGGTGACAGGTACTCTTTATGGAGGGATGGGGGGTCTAAAAGACCCCCCATCCCTCCTTTACACTTCAAAGTATTCAGATCGCCGAAAACGGCGATTCTGAATACTGTGTACTTTTTTAAATTCGGCGCCATTGGCAGCCGAGTAAACGGGAAGTGACGTCATGACGTCGCTTCCGCGTTTACAACAAGAAGGCTGGAACGAAGCCTCTCACAGCTTCGTTCCAGCCCGCCCCCAGCCGCCGAAGGTACCCGATTGGACACCGGGCCTCCCGATCGCACGGGAGGCCCGGTAACAGCGGTGGGAGGCGGCGGGAGGGGGGGATGTCACCACCCGCTCCTCCGGTATAACAACCGAGCGGCTTTTAGCCGCATTGGTTGTTATACACGGGTAGCCGATCGCCCGCTGTAAACAACGGTACCGGGATGATGCCTACAGCTGCGGGCATCATCCCGGTATAACCCCGGAAAGCCGAGTACGCATATCTGCGTGCGGTCGGCGGGAAGGGATTAAGGGGAACCCCGCGCCAAAATTAAAAAAAAAAATGGCTTGGGGGTCCCCCTCAAAATCCATACCAAACCCTTCAGGTCTGGTATGGATTTTAAGGGGAACCCCGCGCCAAATTTTTTTAAAAATGGCGTGGGGTCCCCCCAAAAATCCATACCAGGCCCTTATCCGAACACGCAACCTGGCAGGCCACAGGAAAAGAGGGGGGATGAGAGAGCGCCCCCCCTTGAACCGTACCAGGCCACATGCCCTCAATATTGGGAGGGTGCTTTGGGGTAGCGGCCCCCCAAAGCACCTTGTCCCCATGTTGATGGGGAGAAGGGCCTCATCCCCACAACCCTTGTCTGGTGGCTGTGGGGGCCTGCGGGCGGGGGGCTTATTGGAATCTGGAATCCCCCTTTAACAAGGAGACCCCCAGATCCTGCCCCTCCATGTGAAATGGTAACGGGGTACAAATGTACCCCTACCATTTCACAAAAAATGTGTGAAAATGGTAAAAAAAGACACTACATGCCTTGGGACAAGTCCTTTATTAAAAAAATTCAAAAATAAAACTGTCCCATGGAGTCTTCTTCTTCTTCTTCTCGCGCTCCGACGGACCGAAAAAGAAAAAAAAATAGCCGCCTACGATCTGACGGGCCTCTCAGGTGACAGTTCATAAGTGAGGGCGGAACCATTCTATGTCATCGCTGGGTGACCCCACCCCCCTCTGATGTAAGGGGATATCCCTATGGCTTTCCCGTAGCATCAGAGGGGGGCGGGGTCACCCGGCGATGACATCGTGTGGCCCCGTCCTCACTGTCACCTGAGAGGCCCGTCATTACGGCGGGTGCCTCCCGTGGAGGCAGATCATAGGCGGTTTGCAGCTTTTTTCTTTTTTCGGTCCGTCGAAGCGCGAGAAGAAGAAGACTCCATGGGACAGTTTTATTTTTTTAATAAAAGACTTGTCCCAAGGCGTGTGGTGTCTTTTTTTTTTACCATAATCACACATTTTTGGTGAAGTGGGGGGGTACACTTGTACCCCGTTACCATTTCACACAGGTGGGGCGGGATCTGGGGGTTCCCTTGTTAAAGGGGGCTTCCAGATTCCGATAAGCCCCCCGCCCGCGGACCCCCACAACCACCAGGCAAGGGTTGTGGGAATGAGGCCCGCTACCCCAAAGCACCCTCCCAATGTTGAGGGCATGTGGCCTGGTACGGTTCAGGAGGGGGGGCGCTCTCTCGCCCCCCCCTTTTCCTGTGGCCTGCCAGGTTGCGTGCTCGATTAAGGGTCTGATATGGATTTTTGGGGGGACCCCACGCTATTTTTTTGTTTTAATTTTGGTTTGTGCCGTTTTTATCAATGAACTTTTATGTGTATTGCCGGACCGACACTTGATTATAGCCGGCACTAGCTCTAGCACTTTTAAATGACTTTTTTTCCCAACAATTCATTATAGCCGGCACTAGCTCTCACACTTTTAAATGACTTTTTTTTTCGACAATTCATGAAAGGGTTTACCAGACCTGAAGGGCCTGGTATGGAATTTAGGGGGACCCCCACTTATTTGTTTTTAAATTTTGGTTTGGGGTTCCCAAATTCCATGCCATTTTTATCAATGAGCTTTGTATTGCTTTGTATTGCTGTATTTAATTCATTATAGCCGACACTAGCTCTAGCACTTTTAAATTACTTTTTTTTCCCGACAATTCATTATAGCCGGCACTAGCTCTAGCACTTTTAAATTACTTTTATTTTCCCTTTAGAAATGTAATTTTGCTGCCAGACTGTTCTAAACATGGTAAACATGCGCATCTTTACAGGCATACTATAGACACCCCCAGGTACGAAATTTAAAGGAATATTACACTTTTATTGTTTCACTTTAAGCATTAATAAAAATCACTGCTCCCGAAAAAACGGCCACTTTTAAAACTTTTGGGGCAGGGCCCGGATCTCCAAACACTTTTTAAGACAATAACATGCATATAAGCCTTTAAAATTAGCACTTTTGATTTTTCATGTTCGTGTCCCATAGACTTTAATGGTGTTCACGTGTTCGAACAAATTTTTTGCCTGTTCGCATGTTCTAGTGCGATCCGAACGGGGAGGGGGGGGGGTGGTGTTCGGCTCATCCCTAGTTGATGGGCATGTTTTGTGATACTTTTTACACTTTAATAAATGTTTTGATGAAATTGTACTAGGTTGGTGCGCCCTTCTCTTGTTTCTCGTTGGCTGTCCAAATCTCACCTGAATTGCCAGCCTCTTCAAGATGATTTCCTGGATCACATAGCAGGAGACAAATATCCTCAGGTTGGAGGAAGTACTGCCATTCCATTATCCAATGAGATTGCCTCAATGGCCAGTAGAGGCATTCTCACTGATCAGAGGAATAGGGGTCAGTAGAAGTAATTTCTCCTATATTGGGGCTCATTCAAGATGAATGCAATAACGTGTGTGCAAGGTGCACCATGCTGTGATGGGCAGTGAACACATAGAGTCCAAGTTAGGCAATAGCGTTATATTGCAGAAAGGTTCAACAAAACTCAATCAGACCCAGCAGGTAGGCACATCCATCTGGAGCCACTTACGCACTGTGACAGCAGTCTGAAGACTTTAAGATGCTGAGGAGCAGAATGCAGCCTGGCTGGTCCACACCCTAAGGGGAGGCTTCCTAAAGAGAGGTAGACATAGTTCCTGCACTGTCCCTACTCCTCCGCAAACCTTTTCCTCTAAGTACTGTCCCAGACAGGGAACCTCCTCCTATGCTAGCCACTGGCATAAAGCGCACCAAACCCAGGAACTGGAGTTTTAAATAGACTCTGTCTGACCCAAGATGGCCGCTGGAGTCACATGGGGCACCAGCATCCAATCAGACAACTGTCTCCTTGTGACCGCAGGAAGTCATAGAGTAACCAAGTTCCTGACAACTTCCTTCATCTTCTGCATTGCCACTTTGGTCGAGCGCCACCTGCATTGGGGAGTACAGACTGCACCTGCCCATAAACGTAAGGTGATGCTTTATTGTGTGCTGCGCATCACTGTGTCCACTGTCGGCCCTGAAAAATGTATTATGGAGTAAGGTACACTTTAATAGGAAATGCTAGTATTCCCTCTACACAAACAGATTTACACTTTCTACAGCCATAATTTTACCCTAACTCTTCTGGGAAGGCTGTCCACAAGGTTTAGGAGTGTGTCTATGGGAATGTTTGACCATTCTTCCAGAAGTGCATTTGTAAAGTCAGGCACAGATGTTGGAGGAGAAGGCCTGGCTCACAGTCTCTGCTCTAATATATACCAAAGGTGTTCTATCAGTTTGAGGTCAGGACTCTGTGCAGGCCAATCAAGTTCCTGGTGTGGGGTTGTTTTTTAGGGGTTGGACTTGGCCCCTTAATTCCAGTGAAGGGAACTCTTAAAGCGTCAGCATACCAAGACAATTTGGACAATTTCATGCTCCCAACTTTTTGGGAACCGTTCAGGGGTGGCCCCTTCCTGTTCCAACATGACTGCACACCAGTGCACAAAGCAAGGTCCATAAAGACATAGATGAGTGAGTTTGGGGTGGAGGAACTAGACTGGCCTAACCTCAACCAAATAGAACAACTTTGGGATGAATGAGAGTGGAGACTGCGAGCCAGGCCTTCTTGTCCAACATCAGTGCCAGACCTTACAAATGCGCTTCTGGAAGAATGGTCAAACATTCCCATAGACACACTCCTAAACCTTGTGGACGGCCTTCTCAGAAGAGTTGAAGCTGTTATAGCTGCAAAGGGTGGGCCAACCCAATACTGAACTCTACGGACTTATGCCCCGTACACACGGTCGGACATTGATCGGACATTCCGACAACAAAATCCTAGGATTTTTTCCGACGGATGTTGGCTCAAACTTGTCTTGCATACACACGGTCACACAAAGTTGTCGGAAAATCCGATCGTTCTAAACGCGGTGACGTAAAACACGTACGTCAGGACTATAAACGGGGCAGTGGCCAATAGCTTTCATCTCTTTATTTATTCTGAGCATGCGTGGCACTTTGTCCGTCGGATTTGTGTACACACGATCGGAATTTCCGACAACGGATTTTGTTGTCGGAAAATTTTATCTCCTGCTCTCCAACTTTGTGTCAGAAAATCCGATGGAAAATGTCCGATGGAGCCCACACACGGTCGGAATTTCCGACAACACGCTCCGATCGGACATTTTCCATCGGAAAATCCGACCGTGTGTACGGGGCATAAGACTGGGATGATATTAAAGGTCATGCGAGTGTAAAGGCAGGTGTCCCAATACTTTTGACAATGTACTGTCTATCCTGATAAGATAAGCAACGTGGCACTTTTTTCCAAAGATAGTATTTTAGATTTACCGGCACTTTAATATCCAGATTCTGCACAGCATTGCTTTACTAAATGAAATCAGTAAACTAAGGGCTTCATATATTTCAGTGGCATAGTAGTGGCATTGTTAATAAGCATATATTCAAGCTGCTCTGTTTTGTACAGGGCTAAAATAGAATGGATTTCTGATTTATATGTTGCTGCCTGCTTTGCATATAATAACTCCCCGGCATAAAGGCTGGACCAGAGTGATATTTTATTCTGCTGAAAACAACCACAGATTAGGACTTGGTGATTTGTACAATAAATTCCACTATGATACTGATTACTCCAAAGGTAAACGCTGCCCAAGGTGTGAAATATCGGAGGCATTTGTAAAAATATTCAATAAAAATTAAATTAGATTTCCATTTTGGTTTGTGTTTTCTTTTCTTTTTATAAAAAAAAATAACAGGAAAACAGTGAATATTATATTCATTTGTAAGTAGTAGAAGAAGATACAGCCAAAGGCTGCACTAGGAAGATGAAATGACCTTACTAGATGGGCCCCAAACCGTGAGACGTAAAGTGATATTACAAGCCATAAACAAAAACTGAATGTTGTGTAGCTTACTAATTCTTAGATGTGGTGGCTGCATTCATTTATTCATTCATTTCCCCCCTTTCCTTAATTTTCCCTTTATCTTCAAATGTTGATCCGGTCAATAAGTCTATTATTTCTCACCTTCTTTCAACAGGTAGCAGTTAGAGGGTTAAAAAAACCACTTACCACTGACAGGGGTGCTTACAATGTTCAGCTTCCATTCATTTATGTAAAACCTTTATCCCAAAAGGAAATAAGAACGGTCGCTGTAACAGTTTAAAAAGTTCGCTGAAATTTGACTTTAAAGTGGAACTTCAGCCAAAAAAGGAAGTTCTGCCCTTCCTCCTTAATGCCCCCCCCCTCCCAGGGCCATCTTTAAATATTGATTGGACCCTGGGCAAACATTTTCTTGGGCCCTCCCGAATCCACTTATCAACTTTTTGCGGGCTCAAGGGGCAGCTGCTTTGGGCCCCACAACAATGACTGGGCCCGGGGCAGCTGCCCCTTTTGCCCTGTGTTAAAGATGCCCCCCTTCAGCTTTTGGCACATTATTTTTTGGGGGGGGGGGAGAGGGTACCTAGTTTTGACAGGTATCCACGTTCGCTTGGATCACCTAGGTGAAGTTGAGCCCCCACCCTGCCCACAACCTTCTGGGACACGTCACAGGTCCAAGGAGCCTGCGGGATCATTCCCAGGGCACAATGCGACTCACACATACGGAGTTAGTTGGAAGACAGCTGTGAAGCCACAAGGAGTCACAGCTGTCTTCTCACAGTTAACTGCTTAAGGACCGCCCCACGTACATATACTGTGGCAGGACAGCCCTTAAGCGCAAAATCATGTACCTGTTTTTCTTCAGCTCTTGGGCGCACGCGTGTGCCGCCGGACCCCTGCTCCGGTTGTGATTGGAAACAGCGGGAGCCAATCAGCGGGTCTGGCAGACCCGATGTACATCAGGTGGATTTAAAGGCACAAGGTTTTTTACCTTCATGCATTCTATGCATGAAGGTAAAACATTTGTGTACAGCAGCCTCCCTTAATACTTACCTGAGCCCCCTCTCAATCCAGTGATGTCCACGAGAGCCTTGACTCTCCGGGGACTCGCACTCCTGATTGCAGTGGCAGCTGGTGCTCAAAATTTTTGTGGGGTGCAAACAAACATTGAAATTCTGAAAAAAAACCCATCAATTGCAGCCTCACTGTGCCATCAAACGCAGCCACTGTGCCCATCAAACGCAGCCACTGTGCCCATCAAACGCAGCCACTGTGCCCATCAAACGCAGCCACTGTGCCATCAAATGCAGCCACTGTGCCCATCAAACGCAGCCACTTTGCCATCAAACGCAGCCACTGTGCCCATCAAACACAGCCACTGTGCCCATCAAACGCAGCCACTGTGCCATCAAATGCAGCCACTGTGCCCATCAAACGCAGACACTGTGCCCATCAAACGCAGCCACTGTGCCAATCAAATGCAGCCACTGTGCCCATCATACGCAGCCACTGTGCCCATCATACGCAGCCACTGTGCCCATTATACACAGCCACTGTGCCCATCAATTGCCGCCACTGTACCATCAAACACAGCCACTGTGGCAAAACCGGAAGTAACCTCTTAACTTGAACAACAAAGCTCCCGCCTGTAGAAATACTTTGGATTGCGCTGCAAAGCAGGTTAAAAGCCTGCAAAAGGCTCGTCTGCAATCTCTTGATTGCATTGACGTGGCGCTTCCCATAGTGCACTATGTCTGGCACCCGAACACAGTGCACTTAAAGAACATTTTTTTTCTATTTTGTTTTTTTAAAGGGACCTTCTTTTGTTTAAAAAAAATGTATTTTAATTTTTTTTTTTTATGACTGCTGGGTGGGGGGAGTGGTGCCCGTGCGCCCCCTATGGATGGGCCGCCACTGCCTGATTGGCTTTTGGCAGAAGAGGGAGCCTTTGGTATTTTCAGTGCCATTCTGAAACACAGGTTCAATCTGGGGACTACATCCCCCACAAGTTGTAGTTCCTCCCAGCAGGCTCCTACTGTCCCAGTGGGCAGAGCAACTTAGTTTCCTCGTCCTCTCTGTGTTCCTGTGGGGTTGGTGGCGCTTATTGAGCCTCCACACAGCCCTGTAGCTGAAGCAGTGTTTTCTCTCTCTCACCTGACCAATCACACAGCCGATGCATACTAGCACATTATTATTACCTTGCAGGGTAAGGAAAAAAAAAAAAGTCCAGTGGTTTACAACTGCTTTAAAGAATATTGGATATTTATTTACATTTGGGGGGAGATTTACTAAAACTGGAGAAAGCAAATCTGGTGCAGCTGTGCATGGTAGCCAATCAGCTTCTAACTTTAGCTTGTTCAATTAAAGAGGAAGTAAACCCTGGTGGGTTTTACTTCCTCTTTGTTTCCCTGCAAAGCTAAAGCATAATGGGCTACTATGCATCGCATAGGTCCCTGGCTAGAGCTCCTGGCCCCTCCCTCCTGTTGAGTGCCCCCATAGCAAGCAGCTTGCTATGGGGGCACCCAAGCTGAGCTGCAGCTCCATGTATCCATTCAGACACGGAACCACAGTTCAGTCCCACCCCCTCCCTCTTCTGATTGGCCAACTGAGTTTGATTGACAGTAGTGGGAGCCAATGGTGCCACCACTGTGACTCAGCCAATCAGGAGGGAGAGTCCCGGAACAGCCAAGGCACTCGTGGACATCGCTGGATCGAGATGGGGCTGGGGTGAGTATTAGTGGGGCTGAGAGGGGCTGCTACATACAGAAGGCATAGAATGCATTAAGATGAAAAAAAGCCTTCTGCCTTTACAACCACTTTAATCACTTCAGCCCAGGAAGGATTTACCCCCTTCCTAAACCAGAGCACTTTTTGCGATTCGGCACTGCGTCGCTTTAACTGACAATTGCGCGGTCGTGTGACGTGGCTCCAAAACAAAATTGACGTCCTTTTTTTCCCACAAATAGAGCTTTCTTTTGGTGGTATTTGATCACCTCTGCAATTTTTATTTTTTGCGCTATAAACAAAATAAGAGCGACAATTTTGAAAAAAATCGCATTATTTTTTACTTTTTGCTATAATAAATATCCCCCAAAAATATATGAAAAAAACATTTGTTTCCCTCAGTTTAGGCCGATACGTATTCTTCTACATATTTTTGGTAAAAAAAAAAAAAAAAAAAAAAAATCGCAATAAGCGTTTATTGATTGGTTTGCGCAAAAGTTATAGCGTTTACAAAATAGGGGATAGTTTTATGGCATTTTCGTTAATTTTTTTTTTTTTACTAGTAATAGTGGCGATCAGTGATTTTTATCGGGACTGCAACATTATGGCGGGCACATCGGACATTTTTGACACATTTTTGGGACCATTGTCATTTATACAGCAATCAGTGCTATAAAAATGCATTGATTCCTGTGTAAATGTAACTGGTACCACTGACACTGGCAGTGAAGGGGTTGACCACTAGGGGGCGGGGAGGGGTTAAGTATGTCCTAGGGAAGTGATTCTAACTGTGGGGGGGATGGGCTGTGTGTGGCATGTCACTGATCTCTGCTCCGATGACAGGGACTGTAAAAATGACACTGACAGGGAAGAGGTTAACACCAGGGGCGATCAAAAGGTTAAGTGTGCTCCTAAGGAGTGATTTCTAACTGTGTGGGGGATGTCTCTCTTCTGGAGGAAGAGAGAGATCTGTGTTCCTGATTAACAGGAACACAAGATCTCTCTCTACCACACAAGATCTCTCTCTACCCCTCTGACAGAACGATGGTCTGCCTTGTTTACATAGGCAGACCGAGATTCTGCCTCTTCAGCGAACGATCGGCGGGTCCCAGACCCCGAGGTGGAAACAACGTACAGGTATGGTGTTTTGCGCAGCCGGGCCACCCTGCCGGACTGCAGGGGGGAGACAAGAAGCAGTTAAGCTTTAATATGTTAGCTCAGAACTGCAGGTTTGCTGCCCTTGCCATATTATGAGAGTATGCACGGTTTAACTCCCTGCATTAAGGTGATGCTGTAAGGTGCAGGTAAATCTTCCACGGTGTTGTCACCCTTTCTTCCAATCTGACCCTAAACAATGCTGTTTGGGGATATTAGTTATCTTGTGGGTTTCACCTGTAGCCATCAGAGGTGATGCTAACCAGGGTAAAAAAAGAGTGAGCAAGCAGTTATGTGAATACTTACAAGTACAGTACACGTGAAAAATATATATTTGGCCAGATATCTCAGAAACTGACAGCAGTTTTAAAGAGTGCTATGCTCGAACTGTCCTATCATACATATTTTAGGATAGGCATGACATCTCCTTTAAAAGCTTTAAAAGTTCTTTTTTGGAGGCAAGGTAAAAGTTAAAAGGTTACTCCCTACTTTTGTGGAAAAAAATAGTAAATAAATAAAAAAATAATAATAATACTATATATAAAATGACTAAACAAGCCATGTTTTTATTTAAGTTTATTAACTAGTTGTAGACTTCGGGCATGTTACATATGCCCAAAAAAAAAATTTGTTGTTGCACACAGGGTGTGCGTAGCATGTCCAGTCTCTCTGCCTTACTTCAGGGACCCCACCTCTCAGTACACTGACTTTTTCTCTGAATATATTGTAATGCCTGCACTCAGAGAAGACGTTGGCAGCTCTAGCTAATCAGTGTTTATATAGCTGCTTTATACCATTTATAAACAACACTGCTCAGATGCATTTATACAAAGATACAATGTAATATGTTGTTACATTTGTATCTTTCTGCTTATGCATCTGCAGATCAAAGGGATGAAATTAGATCTATAGATGATGCAAGTGTCAGGGCTGGGCTCAGCCCTTCCTTCTCCGAGCTGGCCGCTCAGCTATCGGCTAATTGCCAGCTTCCATCTCTCTCCACAGTTACTCAGCTGTTGATGATCCTGCTCGTCAGTCCTGCCTACTTAAACGGTCCGGTGCAGAGGAGCTCTGCCTTCGCCTTGGTCACATCACAAGAAACTATCTCCTGCATTCCTGTTTAAAGACTGGCTTTGCTGACATCCCTTCTGGCTCCAGATCCTGCTTTCTGTTCCACTACATTGATCCCTGACTTCTGGCTTGGCTGACTATCCGTTCCGGTTACTGAACTTTGGCTATGTTTTGACTTTGTTTGTTCTTTTTACTTTTATTATTAAACAAGTGTGATTTAACTGTAATTCTGTCTTGGTCTGATTTCATGGTTTCTGACAGCAAGTGAAAGAAACCTGACAAGTAAAAAGTTATTTTTTAAAGAAAATGTTCCCCTTATTAACCCTAAAGCTGCGTACACACGAGCGGAATGTCCGTCAGAAAAAGTTTGATGGAAGCTTTTCATCGTCTATTCCGATCATGTGTAGGCCTCATCGGACTTTTTTTTTGAAAATTCTGCCGGCCCAGAAATGGAACATGTTCTAAATATTTCCGACAGGCCCAATTCCTATTGGGAAAACCGATCGTCTGTATGCTGTTCCGACGGACCAAAAATGACGCATGCTCTGAAGCAAGTACGAGACAGAAGCTATTGGCTACTTGCTATTGAACTTCCTTTTTCTAGTCCTGTCGTAAGTGTTGTACATCACTGCGTTCTAGACGGTCAGACTTTGGTTGGACTTTGGGTTGACCGTATGTAGGCAAGACCTCTTGAATGGAATTCCGTCTGAGTTTATTCCAACGGCAAAACCGGTCGTGTGTAAGGCTCGATTCACACCTATGCATTTTTAGTGCTTTTTGCATTTTGCAGATTTGCACTACAGTTCATTTAACATGGTTTCCTATGGAACACGATCTGTAGTGCACATCTGCAAAATGCAAAAAGCACTAAAAATGCAGAGGTATGAATCAGGTCTTAGCGGCATTCGTTTACTCTAAATAGCCCTAATTAACTCCTTAGTCTCCTTCTCTTAGGCTCCATTCACACTAGCGCGTTTTTTGATGCATTTTGCATTTTGCAGAAATGCATGGGAATTTTTTAACATGGGTTCCTATGGAACATGTTCACATCAATGCTTTTTTGTATCTCTGCGTTTTTGGAAAGGGTCGGGGACTTTTTTTCATGCAAAAAGCAGCGTTTTGCATGTAATGGATTTCAATGGACAAGCATCAAAAACGCAAGTGCACCGTTTTTGCAGCGTTTTTGCAGCGTTTTTGGTGCGTTTTTGGTGCGTTTTTGCCGTTTTTTTTTTTTTTTTTTTTTTATTTTTTTTTTTTGTAATTTTTTTTTAAGACTGTAAAAAAAATGAAAAAAAAAATGAAAAAAAAAAAAAAAAACGCAAAACGCAAATCGCGGCAAAAACGCGGCAAAAACGCCGCAAAAACGCTGCTCAAAAACGTGGCAAGCATGAAAAAAAAACCTCCAAAAACGCTCAAAAGCAACATGCATAGGTGTGAATCGAGCCTTAAAGAAGAACTATGGTCAAAAATAAAAAATCAGTATGTGATATAAAGTTGTAACCTGTTAGACCATTAGAGCGAGAGCAATAATTCTTGTGCTAGACCTCCTCTGTGACTCTAAACTGGTAACCTGTAAAAAATGTAAAAATATTTTTAAGGACTGTAGTTTGGAGCCATTCCACGAATTTTAAAGCATGACATGTTTGGTATCTATTTAGCCGGCGTAACATCATCTTTTATAATTTACCCAAAAATTGGGTTATCTATTGTGTTTTCTTGCATTCAAATTCATTAAAGTGTATTTTTTTTCCCAAAACGTATTGCGCTTGAAAAATTGCTGCGCAAATACCATGACATAGAAAATTGCAACAACCGTCATTTTATTCCCTAGGGTCTCTGCTAAAAATTATATATATATATATATATATATATATATATATATATATATATATATATATATGTTTGGGGATTTGAAGTCATTTTCTAGCAAAAAAAAATAAAGATTTTTACATGTAGAATAGAAATGCCAGAATTGGCTTGGGTGGCAAGAATGTATAATGTATGAACAGTCTCCGGGTAGAAGTAAAAAACTAGCCAATAGCCAGCATGCTAAATACAAGTAGATGGAATTTGGCTCAGTACTGCTCGGTCCCAAGCAGTCTAATTCAACCGTTACACAGAGAATTCCACAACATCTATTTCTCCCGACATGTGTGGATTTGATGTATAACTGCAGTTGTTCGGACTGAATGCTTCCCTAGCAAATATATCAGTCTGTATATGGCTAGCTTGACACTCAGGGTCCCAGCTATAAAGACTCGAAATATTTCTTTTCTTTTTCATTGTACTTTGGTAAATGTATCAACTTTCAGAGTGTTCTGTTTTCCTATATATGTGAAATTAAAATGTTTTATATTTTACAAAATAGACAACAAAGCAATATACCTTTTATTAGACATGTGCAGAGCGAAAAAAAATAGTTTTGTTTCGTTTCGATTCCTTGTTTGCATAAATTTGTTTAGTTAAATTTGTTTCATTCGTTTAATTCTTTTTCAGAATTTGTTTTGTTTATTCGTTTTCAAAGCGATTCGAAAAGTTTTCAAATCAGTTTCGAATAGTTTTCGAATTCGAGAATAAAAAAAGAGAATAAAATAGAATAGAAAATAAAGGAATAGAATAGAAAAAAATTCTATTCTATTTCTTTATTTTCTATTCTATTTTATTCTCTTTGTAAATTGAAAAACTATCCTAATTGGAATTTTGTCCAAATTTTTTTTGTTATTTCGGATTCGTTTAAATTCAGTACTATTCTAAAATTCAGATACATCCGACTTTTCAAAAAACTAAAATTTGTCTGAATTTTATTTTTAGAACTAAACGAACCGCACAGGTCTAGAAGTGATGCATGTTGATAGCAGAGGAACAAAGCAGCAGGCAGAAATCACACTAGGGCCATACATGGGTCGAATTCCAAAGAAATTTCTAATGAAAATCGTAACTTAGAATTTTCTTTAGGATTTTGCACCGTTGGTGGGCGATGGGCAATTTTCATGCAGGCATCAGATTTGAGTGATTGGCCATGTTGGAAATTTTTGGAAAAACATACAAATTTCTACTCAGTTATGGAAGAATCGTGCGAGAGATATAATCAAAAAAGAAATGTGCATGAACTGTGATCTGGAAAGAAAAGAAGATTCCCGGCCACAAAAAATTATTTTCTGTAGCAACATGAGGAGAAATTAAAGGCTTGGTTGGTCAAATTTCGAAATCAATGGTTTCACCATCAGATTACATCAGATTACAAAACGCACAAAATTTCTGATTTTTTAAAGAAAATTTGTTTGGAATTCGACCATGTATGGCCGGCTTTAGGGGGAGATTTACTAAAACTGGAGCACTCAGAATCTGGTGCCACTGTGCATGGTAGCCAATAGGGATGAGCTCGATGTTTGAGTCGAACGTAAGTTCGACGCGAACATTGGGTGTTTGCCCGTTCGCCGAACAGCAAACAATATGGGGCGTACGTGGGAAATTTCAGCGCCGCGGAACGCTGAGGAACACCCCATAATGCACTGTGAGATGTCAGTGTTGGAGCTTGTTCTGCCACCACGCCTCCAAAAAGCTAGTGGTGATTCTGCCACAACATCTGTATGCTCCCCTCCCTCCTCTTCTTCTTCCTCTATGGCCTCTTTTGCAGAATTGTCCTTTGAACCAGCAGTGTTCAAGGGGCTACGCAAGCAGTCAGGCAAAAAGATGTCATGCGGTGCTTGAGTTGGTCTGCCTAGGGGACAGGAGCCACACTGGTGCAGAGATTCTGTCAGCTCTGCAGGGGCAGGCTCAGAGGTGGTTGATGCCAGGCCAGCTTTAGCCAGGAATGGTTGTATGCAACAATGGCACCAACCTTCTCTCCGCTCTCGGACAGGGACACTTGACCTATGTTCCATGTTTGGCACACAACCTGAATTTGGTGGTGCAGTGTTTCTTGACAAAGTACCCAGGCTTACAGGATCTCCTGAGGCAGGCCAGAAAAGTCTGTGGTCATTTCTGCCGGTCATACGATACCAGTGGTTGGCTGGCTGACATTCAAAGCGGATGCAACCTGCCCATCAACCGCCTCATTTGTGACATGCCCACCAGGTGGAACTCAATGTTGGCAATGCTGCAGCTGCTGCACACACAGCAGAGGGCCATCAATGAGTACCTGTGCGAGTATGGCACCAGGACAGGGTCAGGGGAGCTTGGCTTCTTTTCACCATGCCAGTGGCTACTGAACAAAGGAAGCATGCACTGTCCTGTCACCATTTGAGGAGGCCAGAAGGATGGTGAGCAGCGACAATGCATGCATCAGTGACACTGTCCCTCTAGTCTTCCTGCTGGAGCACTCACTTTGTGGAATCATGGACAGGGCACTTGAGACAGTACAGCAGGAGGAAGAGGAGGACTTTTAGGAGAAGGTTGTTATGAATAATGTGATCCTTAGTGACCCAGAGGACTCAGAATCGAATGCCTGAGCAAGCTTATACCGCATGGCCTCCCTGATTCTACAAAGCCTGCGAAAGGACCCTAGGATTCGTGGTATAAAGCAGAGGGATCATTACTGGCTGGCAACCCTTCTTGATCAGCGCCAAGGTCTGATAGGTTCCAGCAACCATCGCCAGCATCTGCATTATATGGGGCAGGAATAGAGCAGACTTCAAGTCCTTTCCAACAGAGCATCCACTGAGTTACTGAGTCTTGAGGTGGGACCACTGGCCAGAATTTGCTCAATATGCATTTGAGCTACTGGCCTGTCCTGCATGCAGCGTGCTTTCCGAACGCACATTCAGTGCTACTGGAGGGTTTGTAATGGATCAAAGAATGCGCCGGTCCACAGACTCCGTTGATAGGCTCACATTTATAAAAATGAATTAGTCCTGGATCAGCAGCTATCAAGCACCTGATGCTGATGTAACTGATTGAATTTGCTATGGATCTGAGATCCCTTGAAGACTGCCTATGCTGCCTATCCCATTCCTCCTCAATCATGATGACGCTAGCTTCCAACAATATTTTTGGTTTAGGGCACCACCCCCACCCAAGGCCCAATTTTTCAGGGACATGTAATTACAATTTTTGAAATGATATTCAACAGCAGGGCCGTTCCTGCGCCCAACAAGAGTAACTGGGAGGGGTTACAGTGTTGTGGCACCACTAACACCTAGGGCCCAATGTTTCTGCCCACTGTTTAACAGGGGCATGTAATTACAATTTTTGAAATAATATTTAACAGCAGGGCCTGTTCCTGCACCCAACAAGAGTAACTGTGAGGGGTTACCGTGTTCTGCCACCACCAACACCTAAGGCACAATTTTTCAGCAGAGTATATAGTGCAGTCCATCTAGTATATATACTGCAGTTCAGAGTATATAGTCATTCAGTGTAGCCAGTCAGTGTAGTGTATATAATACAGTGCAGGGTATACAGTGCAGTGTACAATATATAATATAGTGTATTGAAGTGGTTAAGGGGAGCCCTATGACAGAATTTTAAAAAAAATGGCATGCGTTCCCCCGTCCATACCAGGCCCTTTGGGTCTGGTAAGGATTTTGGGGGGACCCCCACGCCATTTTTTAAAAGATTTTTTATGTATATTACCGGGATCTGGCAATAGATTACAGCCGTGAGCAATTTTAGATTACATTTTTTCCTTTAGAAATGTCATTTTGCTGCGGTACTGTTCTAAACATGGGGAAAATGCGCTACTTTACAGGCAGATTAAGGGGACCCCCCCAGGCAAGATATTTAAAGCAATATTTAATTTTTATTGTTTCATTTTAAGCATTCTTTAAAAACTTTTTTTTTAATTGATACATGTCCCCTGGGGCAGGGCCCAGGTCCCCAAACACTTTTTATGGCAATAACTTGCATATAAGCCTTTAAAATTAGCACTTTTGATTTTTCACGTTCGTGTCCCATAGACTTTAACGGTGTTCGCATGTTCGCACAAATTTTTGTCTGTTCGCAAGTTCTGGTGCTTAATTAAGCTTTGACAATAAAACCTGGAAGCTGATTGGTTTCTGTGAAGAGCTACGCCAGATTTTGCACTCTCCAGTTTTAGTAAATAATACCCTTTGCGCTCTGGATTGAGACAAGTACACACTATAGAAGGGTATGCTTTGTGCATATTTCATGTCTGAGTTTTACAACCACTTTAAATTATATTTTTTTCATGATGAATACTAAAATGTTTTATATATAAATATATTTATGATTTTATTTATTATTGTATTTTAAAGAAAAGCACAATGTTTTAAATTGGGGGCAATTACACCTATTAAGTGTTTTCTTAGCTACTTGTTTGAAAAAATCCTGTTGTTAACAAAGGTCAATAGCTTAAACTGAAAAAGTAATAGCTTTGACTCCTCCTATTTCCTCTGCAGATCTTCCTCTGAGAATTCATATGCATTGGGGTTGGTTTACAAAAAGGCAAATAGACCATTCACTTTACAAGGGAATTTTCCCCTAGCTTAGTGAATGTGTTGTAATTCACTTTGCAAAGAATACTCAATCAAGTGCAAGGTCACAGCCATGGTTCCCTCCATAGATAAAATGGAAGAGAGTGTTTAGTCATCCAGGAACAGGAAGTGTGTTATTCACAGGACTATCAGGTAAAAAGAGTGAAAATCTGAAAAAAAGAAAACTAATGCAGCCACCAAATCAAAGGACCAATAAGCTGCAATATATTTTGTTTTTGTTTTAGGGTTTTTGGAAAAACTCATTGTGCTCAGGGAATAATGTTAATTTGAAAAACAAATATATACAGTATCTCACAAAAGTGAGTAGACCCCTCACATTTTTGTAACTATTTTATTCTATCTTTTCATGTGACAACACTGAAGAAATTACACTTTTCTACAATGTAAAGTAGTGAGTGTACAGCTTGTATAACAGTGTAAATTTGCTGTCCCCTCCAAATAACTCAACACACAGCCATTAATGTCTAAACCGCTGGCAACGAAAGTGAGTACACCCCTAAGTCAAAATGTCCAAATTGTGCCCAATTAGCCATTTTCCCTCCCCGGTGTCATGTGACTCGTTAATGTTACAAGGTCTCAGGTGTGAATGGGGAGCAGGTGTGTTAAATTTGGTGTTATCGCTCTCACTCTCTCATACTGGTCACTGGAAATTCAAAATAACCTCATGGCAAAGAACTCTCCAAGGATCTGAAAAATTACAGAAGCCACTCTTGCCCTGTTTTGTGAAACTGTTTCTGTTATTCAACACTGCATGTGCCATTGCAATACTTCATAAATCAAGAAAGAAATTGATGAAATTTTAATATTAACAAGGAGTAGGGCAGAATTAAAAAAAAAAAAATACTATTTCTACGTAGGTCCCATAGAGCATATCATACTACACTTATGCCAATGGAGGTTGGCAGAACAAACTAAATATTTTGTAACATTATATAACCGTAACCTGTTTCATTTTCATTTTAGATGAAAAAAATCAAAAGCGCTGTAATCACAGCAATGCCTGGAGGTGAAACACTTTCATCAAATCAGTAACATAGCTTGATTTGGTTTTATTTGTTTATTTTATTTTACCAGTGTGTATGCATCTTTGTTAATGTTTTGTATTATTCCGAGCACGTGCAAAGCCTCATTTAATCTTTTAATCTCTGGAATAAAGTCTTTCATCAGTAAGAGAAAGTAGATTGAATTAACGCCCTATTCTGCTCCCCCGGCATGAAAATTACTGGAGGGAAAAATGTAACTAAAATTTACAAAGTATCACAGTAATGTTATAGCAGCAAAACAAGCTTGGATGCATGTACAGGAGGTACATGAATAGAACATCTAGATACAGTATGATTGCTTAAAATGTTACTTTAATATATTTGTTATTTGAAGGAAACCAGAAAAGGCTGAACCCATGAAAATAGAATTTAATCACTTCAGCCCTGGAAGATTTGGCTGCTCAATGACCAGGCCATTTTTTGC
Source organism: Aquarana catesbeiana (assembly GCF_042186555.1). Taxonomy (NCBI): domain Eukaryota; kingdom Metazoa; phylum Chordata; class Amphibia; order Anura; family Ranidae; genus Aquarana; species Aquarana catesbeiana. The sequence goes on along the minus strand of NC_133327.1, from coordinate 662,302,904 downwards.
GATATGGCACTGCGTGGACAATTGCAAGGTTGTGCAACGCTGTGCCTAAACAAAATTGATGTCCTTTTTTTCCACAAATAGAGCTTTCTTTTGGTGGTATTTGATCACCTCTGCCTTTTTTTGTTTTTTTTTCTTGCGCTATAAACAAAAAAAGAGCGACAATTTTGAAAAAAAAAAAACACATTATTTTGTACTTTTTGCTATAATAAATATCCCCATTTAAAAAAAAAAAAAAAAAGCAAATTTTTTCCTCAGTTTAGGCTGATATGTATTCTACATATTTTTGGTAATAAAAATAAAAAAATAAAAAAAAATAAAAAGTTATAGCATCTACAAAATAGGGGAAAGATTTATGGCATTTTTATAATTATTATTTTTTTTACTAGTAATGGCGGCAATCTGTGATTTTTATCGGGACTGTGACATTATGGCGGACAAATCGGACACTTTTGACACATTTTTGGGACCAGTGACAATTATACAGCAATCAGTGCTATAAAAATGCACTGACTACTGAGTAAATGTCACTGGCATGGAAGGGGTTAACACTAGGGGGCGATCAAGGGGTTAACTGTGTTCCCTAGTGTGTGTTCTAATTGTAGGGGGATGGGAGTGACTGGAGGAAATGACAGATCGTTGTTCCTAGCTAGTAGAAACTCACAATCTGCCTCTCCTCTCCTCACAGAACAGGGATTTGTGTATTTACACACATGCGTCCCTATTCTGGCTCTCGTGCCCGCAATCGCGGCCACGTGCATCGGCACCCCCGCAGTGCAGCGGGCGTGAACGCCTGCTATCCCGCTTAAAGGGACTGATGTACAGCTACAACGGATTGTGGGATCATGCCGACCTGCCGCGGTATAATGACGGTGGCTGGTTCGGCAAGTGGTTAAAGTGTATGCAAAGTCTTTTTTTTTGTTTTGAGTAGAAAGTGGACCTTTCCACCCACATTTTAACTGCTTGCCGACCATATAGTGTATATATATGGTGGCAAGACGACTCTCCTGGGCAGAATCATGTACCTGTATGTGATCCTGCACTTCCAGGTCTGGGGAACCTATGAGCACCACCGGCAACCTGCTCCCACTGTGATTGGACACAACGAGATCTAATCTAAGTACTGTGGTTCTTAGTCAAGAAGAGAAACTGGTACTTGACAAAGGCCTAAAGTTCGTACCACCCAGGAAACTTAACAAGTTCGAAACATATATGGACATCCATAAATTCATTCGCAAAGTTAACATCAAGAGATATTTACTCTCTAATCCTGTTCAAGATAGGATGGGGTTCCCTAATGATTACCAACATTTGGGATTGGCTAATGCCTCTTTATTCAATCCTCCAGGGGCGCTGGCACCCTCTATTAAAATATTTAAAGAGGTGCTGTTAAGAGACCTAGACCAAATGACCATTAAAAGGGCAAAATTAGATCGGGAACTTCATATTGGTCTCGAGTCTCTTTGCAAAAATAAGTGGTTGGTTATCAGACCCGCAGACAAAGGGGGGGGGGTCGTGGTGCTCAATAGAGTAGATTATCTCCGAGAGATGTATAGGATCCTTGAGGACAGGGAGACCTACACTCCACTTGAATCAGATCCCAAAACCCCCTATCTCAAAGAACTGAAAAAATTAGTTGACTATGGGTATACACAAGGCATCCTTAATAAAAAAGAAAAGGCCTACCTGATACCTAAAGCCCCCCGCACTCCTGTTATATATTATCTGCCGAAAGTGCATAAGAACCCTTCCTGCCCCCCGGGACGCCCCATTGTGAGTGGGATTGATTCCCTCACGTCCCGGGTGGGCAGGTATATCGACTTTTTCTTACAACCCTTAGTGGGCAAAATGCCTTCCCTCATTAGGGATTCCAAACACACTATTAACCTCCTAGCTAACTTCACCCCTAGTCCCACTATGTGGATTGTGACGGCGGACGTAACGTCCCTATACACAATTATTCCTCACGAGTTAGGTTTATATGCGGTTGAATATTATTTAAGGAGGGACTCTGAATTATATGATGAGCAGATCAACTTTATTATGGCACTCCTAAGATACGCCGCGTCTCACAATTATTTTTGGTTCGACAAATGCTTCTATCGACAGGACCGTGGAGTTGCGATGGGGGCAAAGTATGCCCCCAGTCTCGCGAACCTATTCATGGCCCTATGGGAGGAGGATGTCGTCCATGTTTGCCAGAGGCCCCAGTTAATACTGTGGGCTAGGTACATTGACGACATCCTCCTCCTGTGGGATGGTAATCGCAGTGACTTAGATCTATTTATGGAGGAACTTAACCAAAATGACAGGGGTATTGTACTCCAATTTGAAGCTAGTCAGTCCAATATAAACTTCTTGGATTTGAATATTGGTATGCAAGGGGACCGGTTCGTAACTTCCACATTTTTCAAAAAAACGGACCGCAACTCTTATATTCCTTTAAATAGCTGTCACCATAGATCATGGCTCCGGTCTGTACCCAAGAGTCAGTTTATGCGGCTTAAACGCAATTGCACTGACGATTCTCAGTTCTTGGAACAGGCCGATGTCCTGATGAATCGATTTTTGGAAAAAGGCTACAAGAAGGAGTTTCTAACGCAAACACTATATGATGTCAAGGATATTGATAGAAAACAACTATTAAGTGAGAGGGCACTCCCTAGGGAGAACTCTGTGACTCTCCCCTTCGTCACAACCTATTCAATACAGCACAATAATATCAAAAGCTTGTTTGATAGGCATTGGCACATATTGTGTAATGATCCTGTTCTGAGAGGTGTGATCCCAGAGAGACCTCAGGTGATCTTTAAGGGAGCAATGTCCCTCAGAAATAGACTAGCGCCTAACGTCTTGGATCCCCCTGGTAGGAACATACAAGGCCTTTTTGATAACTTGAAGGGGTACTATAAATGTGGTAGATGTCGTGTCTGCAAGTTGAATTCTGCGCCCTCTAGACGTACCCAGAGATTCACCTCTTTTAGTACTCATGAGGAACACGACATCAAACCCTTTATCACCTGTGGAACGGAGGGGGTTGTCTACATGCTGCAATGCCCGTGTGGCTTGCAGTATGTGGGCAGGACTAGACGACCCCTCTCCGTTCGTTTAAATGAACATATTACCAACATCAGAAACGGTTTCCCGAAACACTCTGTGTCAAAACCACCCATAACAGGGATCCATCCAAGACCTTGTTTTTGGGTATTGATAGGTATCGTCCCCATTGGAGGGGCAGTTCTCTGATCAGGAGCATCTCTAGGCTCGAGATGCTCTGGATACATAAAATTAAGTGCTACGTCCCACATGGCCTCAATGTGGACGTTGATACCAATGCCTTCATTGATAACTCATAAAATTACTATCAGGAATAAGGAAATTTTATCTATGGGATGAACCTTATTTATACATATACCCTGGGATGCCCTTAAGGACTTACCTTTATACTAAGCAAGAGAGGCCATAAATATCCATCGAACCCTAGGTTGGATATATCCTCCATGGTGGATCAAAGGTTTCTGGCCATGGGGTATATGCCCCATCATTTGTATTCCAATTAAGACTCTTGAGGGATGTTATGTCTAAATTATTAGAGTGTGATGTATCTCCCTTTTGTATCCTTGTTTGATTATTATGCATATATAAAGCTTTTTCTTATGGGGGATGAAATCACCCTTCCCTTCCCTAGCTCCGCCCATTTTGGGTAATTTCCACTTGATTGAGTGTGGTGTTTACTCTGTATATGTCCTATCCTTACTCAATTAAAGGGGTGGGGTATATGAGTAATTAATTATGCTCTGGACCGTTTTTTATAATTTTTTATAATTAATTAATTTTGGCACCCACTTATAACTTAATTTTTATCGGTAATGTAACCTATAGTTTGTTTGGGATTCTATTTCCTTATGAATAGGGTAATTTTTGTTATTCCTATTTGTCATTAGTTTACCTTAATTGATATGCATTATTGTATGGTTGACCTCGTTAATAGTGTCTTACATTATTTTTTGCATATCTGGGGGTCCCGCAGTAGCAATCTGCATTAATTTTATTTATTCACTCCCTCGTCCAAGATGGCGTTTTCTTACCATCCGCTTCATCTAGTGGAGCGCAGGGTGATTTCCAGTTCCGGTCTCATTACGAGGCCTGGTTATGCTGTTAGCTATATATGTGCGACACGTCAGTGCGTCGCCCATGCCCCAGACGACGTCAGAGTGTGACGAAACGTACGTCGGGCGTGCTGACGTGCTGACATGCTGCAGATTCCGTCTCGGACGGGTGTTCGCTTTTTAGCTGGCCGGCTAACTTTTGTTTTTATATGACCTACTAAATGTAAGTGCAATTTTTATCTACCTTTTAATAAACCTAAGCAGGATTACACTATGTTGCCCTTTCATTCCTTCACATACCTCCTGTGAGAACCGAGTATAACTGGAGGGGTACCTCCTCATATGAATGTTCCCTGGGACCTGACTGACAGTATACTCATCCATAAGCTGAAGGGGTGCGGTGCCGTTTCATCTACAAAGGCCCCGACCGGGTTAAGGTCGCAAGCTTATATTAGCTTGCCTTCTGGTAAGCGCACAATTTTATCAGTTTGTCACATTGGTGCGGTGAAGGTCTCATTTATCCAACTGTACTTCATTTGGCAATCGGGATTGTTATCCTATCTCCCCTCATCAGTCCATTTCTTCTGTTGGGACTTATATCTGGACTGTTTTTTCGCTTACTGATTTTGGGACTAATCTTCATGTGATCAATTCCTTATTCACCTATTTGATATAATTTATTAACACTTAAATAGGTATTTTCACTATATATATCTGTTTACCTATAGGGTAACCTTAAGGTAATCACTATCACAGCGCTGCTCTTTTTTTGATTTTGTTTACTAAGTGTGTGTATCCCACTTTTAGCGGCTGCTTTTTTGTCAATATTGATTCATCCTTAATACACTTGTTTTGTTCTTGATTTGTAGGGTTTTGCTTATCTAATGTTATATCAGTGTTTATATCCAGCGCGGATGTTTTCTTTATTTTTATACCACCGGCAACCTGCTCCCACTGTGATTGGACACAACGAGAGCCAATCAGCGGGTCCGGTGGACGTGATGTCCCCCAGGACCCCCCGCTGATTGTTTGGGACACAGGCAGAACGGCGGTCTGCCTATGTAAACAAGGCAGATCACCATTCTGTGAGAAGGGAAGGTTGTGATCTCTGCCTTCCCACAGTACAAGCACCTCCCCCACAGTGTACACAAGCACAGGTTAGGCACACAGTTAACCCTTTTATTGCCCCGATGTTAACCCCTTCCCAGCCAGTGTCGAGCAGTGGCGGCTCGTGGTTTTACTTGGGGGGGTGGCAAACAACCAACCCCCCCTGTCAGCAGACTCAACCAGTGACACCCCCCTCCCTGTGTGCGGCCAGTGGTACAGATGCACCACAGTAGTTCTTTCTGAGACAGCTCATGTAGGCTCTCAGTTCTAGCCATACCTTTTAACCCTTGGTAGAAAGACTGTTCAGAGTAGCTTAACCTAGTCAAGAGTGTCCTCTTGTTACAAATCAGCATTTTTTTTATTATACCATACCACCCCAAACCCTCTTGTGTTACAAGTTCTACAAGCAATAAACCTCTAAAAGACATCAGGGTTGACAAGCCATCGATCATGATCTACCTGTCGAGCAGTTGACAGGTAGATCACGATCAAGTCACTGTCCTGATGACCTGCAAGTGCCCCCCCCCCCCCCCCCGCATCCCCCATTGGCGAACAGCACAGAGAAGCACTCAGACCAGGAAGAGTAGGCAGAAGCATTCCCCTCTTCGTAGCAGGCCCCTTTAATGTGTGACAGTGAGGTGGCGAATTCCTCTGCCGCTTAGGATGTACTAGCAGCAAGCTCAGGCTCAAGTCCCACTGAGTGCAGTGTACTGGGTGTGCTTGTAAGTGACATCATGTGCCGAGAGAGGAGGACTAGCGGAATCAGCACACCAGAACAGGTACCTGTGCCACAGCAGCTTTCCTGTGCAGCTCTGCATCAGTAAAACACTTGTTGTACCCTCTTTATCCTTAGTACCATAACCCTCCTTACCCCTTTGTATGGCCTCCTGACCCCCAATACCATGCTCTCTTGGCCCACTCTGTGTGCCTTAATGACCCCTCTGTGTGCCCTCCTGACACCCAGTACCATGTCCTCCTGAGACCTCTGTGTGCCATCTTGACCCACAGTATCATGTCCTCCTGATATCTCTGTGTACCCTTCTGACACATCTGTGTGTGTTCCAGACCCCCCAGCCCTCCTGACCACCCAGTACTATGCCCTCCTGAACCCCCAGTTCCATACCCTCCAGACCTGTCTCACCCCCCCATCCCCCATACTGTGCCCTCCAGACCACCCCTGTAGTGTGCCCTGACCCCCTAGGATTGTGCCATTTTAAGCGCCAGTACCATTCCCGCCTGATGATCCAGTACCATGCTCTCCTGACTCCCAGTACTGTGCTCTCCTGACCTTCCAAAACCCCTGGCCTCTTCTGACCCCCTCCCCTGTACCAGGCCCTCCTGATACCTCTGTACTGTGCCTGACCCCCTGTCATTTGTTCTGTTCTCTGCCGTGCTAACCCCTGTCCTGCTCACCCCTCTCATCTGCCCTACAGACCTCTGTACACTGCTCTTCATACTACTGACCACTGTACACTGCCCTACCTACTACTGACCTCTGTACACTGCCTTACAAACTACTGACCTCTGTACACTGCCATACATACTACTAACCTCTGTACTCTGTCCTACCTACTACTGACCTCTGTACACTGCTCTTCATACTACTGACCTCTGTACACTGCCCTACATACTACTGACCTCTGTACACTGCCCTACCTACTACTGACCTCTGTACACTGCCCTACCTACTACTGACCTCTGTACACTGCCCTACATACTACTGACCTCTGTACACTGCCCTACATACTACTGACCTCTGTACACTTCACTACATACTACTGACCTCTGTACACTGCCCTACACACTACTGACCTCTGTACACTGCCCGACACACTACTGACCTCTGTACACTGCCCTACACACTACTGACCTCTGTACACTTCACTACATACTACTGACCTCTGTACACTGCCCTACACACTACTGACCTCTGTACACTGCCCTACTCACTACTGACCTCTGTACACTGCCCTACATACTACTGACCTCTGTACACTGCCCTACACACTACTGACCTCTGTACTCTGCCCTACATACTACTGACCTCTGTACACTGCCTTACATACTACTGATCTCTGTAAACTGCTCTTCATACTACTGACCTCTTTACACTGCCCTACATCCTACTGACCTCTGTACACTGCTTGTCATACTACTGACCTCTGTACACTGCACTACATACTACTGACCTCTGTACACTGCTCTACATACTACTGACCTCTGTACACTGCCCTACATACTACTGACCTCTGTACACTGCCCTACATCCTACTGACCTCTGTACACTGCCTATATACTACTGACCTCTGTACAGTACACTGCCCTACAGACTACTGACCTCTGTACACTGCATCAAATTTCCAGAGGCACACTTGAGTCAGGAAACAGTCCAGTGCTTGTTTTTACGTTTTATTGAGGGGATAAAACATATTATGGTATGGTCACTTGACTTCAGATAATTTCAGAGACAACTCTCCTATATACAGTCTATATACACTCCTTTCTCTTCCTCCAACACTTCACTTGCTTGCAAAGAAAGAACAGACTCAACTGGGATACTTTTAATTAACCTGGTAAAGCATTCCTGTGGCTACTGATCCCAGCACCACTTCTTCAGGCAGCACCAGTCTGCCTCTCTCACTAGCCCTCCTGGCTACTTCCTACAATCCTCCCAGACTGTCACTAACCAGCCACCTGGATGACTTCTCCTGGAGAACTCCTGGACATGCTGACCTGCTGCAGCTGTCCTCACTCTTGCTCCCATGCCTCCAGGAAGGATAACCTCTGTGTGCCCTAGAGGGTCCCGCCAGCATCCGAGCCCCAGGCCCGAGGTCACCCCCACCCCTGACTAGGGGGCACCCTTAAGGGCCACCGACAGCCTCCTCAGCACTCCTTCTCTATCTTCCACCAAACTGCCCCTGATGGCATGATTCAAGAGTTGCCCATCCCCTGCCAGCCCACTTTGCTGAGGATTGGCTGGGGCCCTCATCAATACGCCAAGGAGCTCCTCCTAAACTCCACCCTCTACTTCTGGAAGCCTCTTCAAGGTTCCAGAGAGGAGGGGGAGTTGCCAGAGGAGATGCTTGCTGAGTCATCCAGCCTCCCTGAGTCACTCAACCCAGACCCAGATTCAACCCAGGCTTGCCTGCCAGCCAAGCCAAATTTACCTACCCTAACAACTATGTACACTAGCACACTAGCTAGAGGGTGCTACACAGAACTTAGGAGAGACCCAAGAACCCTGAACCATTAATCAAGATCAATAACTGATTACAGCCTAGCCTTTAAATTTAAATAGATCCTCCTGCTTAGGTCAGGGTGGCTACACTGTATTGTCATCATTAATGCCCACAATAACTGTTACCTAGATTGGGACTGAAATTTGCTGCTTGAGATATACAAAATTGCCAGATGTAGAGTCAATTTGTAAAAAGCAAGACACACTGATAAGGGGTAGGGAGGGTAGGAATTGTTAGAAATAAAAAATAACATTGTTTTCTTTGCTTCCACTTTAAATGTCTCTGGAATTTGAAATATGAAACAATTTGTCATATTGCAGCAAGTTACTTCTTAATTGTAATATCTTTTTGAAGCCCATTATTGCTTAATATCCTGTTGATACACAGTCCTCTGTGCTGCTCCTTGTGTGATGGTTTACTTCTGAAGGCAGGAAAAAGCTTAGAGAAAGAGCATTAGCGGCCTTTAATCAGCATGCTTGTCACTGCGGAGATGCATGCATCGCTAAATAGCTGGTTTGATGATTCGTGTGATGTATTACTGCCTGCTGTTAACTATTTTGGCTGCCTTTTTTTTTTTGGAGTGGAATTATTTTCTTCTGATATTTTCCTTTATTGTAACCTTTATGTCTTAAGTCTATTATGCAAAGGATGAAAAGACGAACAGATAAATCTATTGTTATGATAATCATTGGGATAAGCTGCTTAGAATCCATACACTTGGGTAATCCTTGGGTATGTCCACCTGTGTTCGAGCTGTGATGTGCTTTACAGCCGGTGTTTGTCAAGAGGTCCTGGTTTGGGGTAAAGTAACACAGGCTGAAACTGAAAGGGTTGGCAAAAATCAGTTTTTTATTCTATGATCAAAAGTTTGAAAAAATTGGTCATACAAAGATATGTGATCATGGGAGGTATGTGATTGAAATCCAGAAGCTTCCATTCTTTACGGTGGATTTTCATTACCACTTTGACAACCTCTGGATGTGCTTGTAGTTCTATAGTATGTACTTGAAGTGTCAGCTACTGCATACAATACCAACCTGTCTTGTAAATGATGGCTGTAACAGCCTGATACAATATTGAACAATGAATAGATTAGTAGCAGATTATAAATATGGTTCAGCCTATACAGCAGGAAACTCTCAGTGTTGACAATTCAAACGGCCATAACTCTTCATTAATCCACTCCTCCCACAGGGGATAAGAAGTACTCAAAAGAATATAGAAGGATCCACCATCGTGCAAATTGAAAAACCCCTTGAGAAAGTCACGTAGCTGTGACAAAACGCATTGGGGCGGAGCCATTGACGTCCTCACAAGTGCAGTGTTTATCCTCATGACACAACACAGGAAGTACCTCCATGGTTAACAGAGGACAGAATTAAAATTAGACTTGAGAAACTTAACATTAATAAATCACCGGGACCAGATGGCTTGAATCCGAGGGTACTTAGGGAACTCAGTCAAGTGATTGCCAGACCGTTGTTCCTAATTTTTACAGATAGTCTACTGACTGGAATGGTACCAGCTGATTGGAGAAAAGCCAATGTAGCACCAATATTTAAAAAGGGCCCAAAATACATCCCTGGAAATTACAAACCAGTTAGCCTAACATCAATAGTATGTAAACTCTTGGAGGGGATGATAAGGGACTATATACAAGATTTTAGTAATAAGAACGGTATCATTAGCAGTAATCAGCATGGATTCATGAAGAATCATTCTTGCCAAACCAATCTATTAACCTTCTATGAGGAGGTGAGTTGCCATCTAGATAAAGGAAGGCCTGTAGACGTGGTGTATCTGGATTTTGCAAAAGCATTTGACACAGTTCCCCATAAAAGTTTACTGTACAAAATAAGGTCCGTTGGCATAGACCATAGGGTGAGTACATGGATTGAAAACTGGCTACAAGGGAGAGTTCAGAGGGTGGTGATAAATGGGGAGTACTCAGAATGTTCAGGGGTGGGTTGTGGGGTTCCCCAGGGTCCTGTGCTGGGACCAATCCTATTTAATTTGTTCATAAACGACCTGGAGGATGGGATAAACAGTTCAATCTCTGTATTTGCAGATGATACTAAGCTAAGCAGGGCAATAACTTCTCCGCAGGATGTGGAAACCTTGCAAAAAGACCTGAACAAATTAATGGGGTGGGCAACTACATGGCAAATGAGGTTCAATGTAGAAAAATGTAAAATAATGCATTTGGGTGGCAAAAATATGAATGCAATCTATACACTGGGGGGAGAACCTCTGGGGGAATCTAGGATGGAAAAGGACCTAGTGGTTCTAGTAGATGATAGGCTCAGCAATGGCATGCAATGCCAATCTGCTGCTAACAAAGCAAACAGAATATTGGCATTCCTTTAAAAAGGGGATCAACTTCAGAGATAAAACGATAATTCTCCGACTCTACAAGACTCTGGTCCAGCCGCACCTGGAGTATGCTGTCCAGTTCTGGGCACCAGTCTGGACAGCGAGTACAAAGAAGGGCAACAAAGCTAATAAAGGGTCTGGAGGATCTTAGTTATGAGGAAAGGTTGCGAGCACTGAACTTATTCTCTCTGGAGAAGAGACGCTTAAGAGGGGATATGATTTCATTATACAAATACTGTACTGGTGACCCCACAATAGGGAGAAAACTTTTTCGCAGAGTTTAACAAGACTCGTGGCCACTCATTAAAATTAGAAGAAAAGAGGTTTAACCTTAAACTACGTAGAGGGTTCTTTACTGTAAGAGCAGCAAGGATGTGGAATTCCCTTCCACAGGCGGTGGTCTCAGCGGGGAGCATTGATAGCTTTAAGAAACTATTAGATAAGCACCTGAATGACCGTAACATACAGGGATATACAATGTAATACTGACATATAATCACACACATAGGTTGGACTTGATGGACTTGTGTCTTTTTTCAACCTCACCTACTATGTAACTATGTAACTATGTACTATGTAACAAGGTTGGAGTCAGTTAACATTGGGAGTGAGATCAATGGTTCATGATCCTTTAGGGGCTAGTGTCTCAATTTCTGCTGTTACATCTGTGCACTAGACAATGTGCACAATAAAATGTGAGTGGTTTTAGGTTGTTTAATAAATTTGAATATGTATATATATATATATATTTATTTTTATTTTTTTTCATGATAATGGATCCTTCTATTGAGTACTTCTTATCCCCTTTGGGAGGAGTGGATTAATGAAGAGCCATGGCCGTTTGAATTGTCAAAAAACTGAAAGTTTTACATCTGCAGCCAATTCATATGTTGGTCCCAACAAAAAGGGCAAAGTGCTTGTGTGCTTATGACCTATCATCCATATAGGTCTGTGGAAGGAGGTGAGCTGCTAGCATTATTGGTGGAGGAATCACAAGGGTGCTTGCACTTTATAGTTTGTATGCATCTATCTCTATCTCTATGCATCTATCTCTATCTCTATGAGCCTCGGAGGCCAGAAGCGACGTCACTTCCGACGCTGACAGATGTAAACACTGCCTTTTTTTTGCTGGAAAGCCCGAGATCGTTTTTTTTTTTTTTTTTTTTTTTTTTATATATATATCTCAGGCTTTCCAGCATAGAGGAGAGATCTGGGGACTTATAGACCCCAGATCTCTCCATAAAGAGGACCTGTCATGCCCTATTCCCATTACAAGAGATGTCTACATTCCTTGTAATAGGAATAAAAGTGATCAAAAAATAAAAAATGAAAGGGAAAGCATAAAAATAAAAAAATAAAAATAAACCATAAAATGTTTTTCTTAAAAACGCCCCTATCCCCTTGTGCTCGCACGCAGAAGTGAACGCATACGTAGGTCACGCCTGCATAGGTAAATGGCATTCAAACCACACATGTGAGGTATCGCCACGAATGTTAGAGCCAGTGCAATAATTCTAGACCTTCTCTGTAACTCTAAACTGGTAACCTGTAAACATTTTTTAAAGCCTAGCCTATGGAGATTTTTAAGTACCGTAGTTTGGCACAATTCCACGAGCATGACGTGTTCGGTATCTATTTACTCAGCGTAACATTTTCTTTCACATTATATAATATAATTTGGGTAAATATTGTGTTTTGTTTTTTTTTTTTTATTCAGGATTCATTGTTTTTTTGTTCCCCAAAAAAAATTGTGTTTGAAAACATGCAACGACCATTATTTTCTTCCCTAGGGTTTCTGCTTGGGGTTCTGAGTAATTTTCTAGCAAAAAAAATATGATTTTTACATGTAGGAGAGGAGTGCCAGAATTGGCCGGAGCTGGAAGTGGTGAAAAGATAACTATACCTAAGAACAAGAATAAGTACAGAAAAATATCTGTTGATCTTATCAAAAATGCAATATCCTCATCACTGCTTGTGAGCTTAACCAAAAGCAAATAGAACCTCATCACTTTTTGTGAAAAAGAATAATCTTATTATGCCCTATGTAATGGAGATAAATAAAGGTACACATGTGTGAAGTCTATATTTGCTAGATCACCAGGTGAAAATTTAGAAAATAAAGCCAGACAAGCAAACAAACACACCAAGTGGTTCAGGCTTCTCTGATTGCACGAAAGAACTTTGAAAAGACCATGGGAGGTGACCTTCCATGCCCCATAGAAGTAATGCGGAAGCTGTAGAGCTGCTCAGATAACTTCTACAAGAAAGTCCATTGATTGCTGAAAATTTTAGTAGCAGGATCATGGCTGCAGCCACAGCCATGGTCCCAGTGCACCTTAATACAGCTGCAGGCATCACCCCAGTACCATTTTTTAGAGCCGATGGTCGTAATAGTGATGGAAGCGGCCAAATAGCGGCTAGCCAGACATCCATACAAAGCAGGGATTGGCTTTGATCGGGTCTCCGTCATGGTAATGAAATGGCATGAAATTACTTCCGGTTTACCCGGATGCCAAAGGCGACATTTTTTCAAAATTGAAAGTATTCAAAAACACAGATCTTGGTTTTTGAATGCTTTCAAGGGCAGAGGAGGGATCTAGGGTCTTATAGACCCCAGATCTCTCCATTAAGAGTACCTGTCATGTGCCTATTGCTGTCTTCAAAGATGTTTACGTTCCTTGTGACAGCAATAAAAGTGATCAAAAAATAAATAATTAAAGCAACAGTGGTAAAAAAAAATAATGATAATAATTAACCACTTGCCAACCGCTGCACGCCAATATACATCGGCACAATGGCAGCAGTGGGCAAATGGGGCTACCTGTACGTCCCCTTTAATTGGCGGGGCTAGCGGGGGCACCCGCCGCGTATAGCGTGACTGTGCCCGCGGGACCTCTATGTCCGCTGGTCTCCTGGAGATGGTGTCACGAAGCCGCAGAACGTGGAGATGTCTATGTAAACAAAGCATTTCCTTGTTCTGACTAGTGACATGACAGAGATCCACTGCTCCCTGTCATCGGGAGCAGTGATCTCTGTCAAGTGAGTGGTAGCCCATCCCCCCCCCACAGTTAGAATCACTCCCTAGGACACACCTAACCCCTTGATCACTCCCTAGTGTTTAAACCCTTCCCTGCCAGTGTCATTTACACAGTAATCAATGGATTTATATAGCACTGATCGCTGTTTAAATGACAATGGTCCCAAAATAGTATCAAAAGTGTCGGATGTGTCCTCCATAATGTCACAGTCATGATAAAAATCGCAGATCACCGCCATTACTAATAAAAAAAAATTAATAATAAAAATGCCATAAATCTATCCCCTATTTTGAAGACGCTATAACTTTTGCGCAAACAATCAATATACTCTTATTGCGATTTTTTTTTTTACCAAAAATATGTAGAAGAATACATATCGGCCTAAACAGAGGCAGTAATTCTAACAATATTATTATTATACGAGATTTATATAGCGCCAACAGTTTACGCAGTGCTTTACAATGTATAAGGGGGACAACACAATTACAGTACAGTTCAATACAAAAGGTACAGGAGGGCCCTGCTCGTAGAGCTTACATTCTAAAGGGAGGGGGTGGTGGTACAAAAGGTAATAGCTGCAAAGAATGATTTGATGGGGGGTGGCAACAATAGACCTCCTTTGTAAATCTAAAGTGGTAACCTGTAAAGGCTTTTAAAGCTTCACCTATGGATAGTAACATTTATGTTTTTTGTCATCGTTGCAGGGGCATGTGGGATTGTAAAGCAAGACATGTTTAGTAACTATTTGCTTCTTTGATATTTTACAAAAAAAATTGGGTTATGTATTGTGTTTTTTTGCATTAAAATCCAAAAAAAAGTTTATTTTTTCCCAAAAATTGCATTTGAAAAACCGCTGTGCAAATACCGTGTGAACTAAGAAATTGCAAAAGCCACCAATTTATTCTCTAGGCGGGCCTCTGCTTTAAAAAAAATATATAATGTTGGGTGGGAAGTAAATTTCTAGCAAAAAAAAACAAAAAACATTGTTATATGTAAACAAAAAGTGCCCGAAAAAGCCTGGTATTCAATTAAAGCTGGGTTCACACTATCTTCACATGCGACTCACAGTAGGAGTCCGAAGTGTCTTCAATCACCATTTCAAGTCTGATTTCAGTCTGAATTCGGACCTGAAATGGACCAAAAGACACACAGGACCCCTGTGCAAATTCGCAGCGGAGATATGTGAACCGGCTCCGTAGAAAGCCAGTCAAAATCTCCTGCTATTGTGAATTGAACCTGCATACAATTCGAAATAGTGCGAACCCAGTCTAAATTTTGCAAAATAAAATAGAGCTTTGATTTCATTTTCAAAAAACTTTGCCATCTATTGTACTAAAAGATAATTATAGTGCCATAATAAACAGGGCAAACCACAGAATATAATGAACTTTTTATATGTATAATAATATTACATATCTTGAATGAATCCCCTTTTTTTTTTTTTTTTTAATGTACTTTTTTTTTTTTTGCTGCTTTTTCCATTAAAATTCATAAAAAATGAACCCTTGAAAGGTAATAATATCAAAATACAAACACCACTTCTATAATATAAAGAAATAACAAAAGTCATAGGCCAACAGCTTTGAAATTTTTTAAAATAGATTCGAATTTTGAACTGGACAATTTTAAAATAGTGTACATTTAGATTTATTGTTGTTTTTGCCAATGTGTTATGTTAATTTGTGATTAATCTGAGTCTGAAGCCTACAACGGCATCCTTAAACCAAGTAACAGATGGTACCCACCAAGCCTGTTTTCACATCTTGCCATATAAAAATCATTACCTAAAGGCAGACGTGACTCTCTGCTGCCTATTTTGTTAACTGACTTAACACCCTGTTGCTTCTACCGTACCTCACTATACCATTGCTCTGTATCAACAAGCTTTATATACTTTCTTCTGCACGGTCTATCACCGGTGGTTTGTTCCTTTCACCTTTCCTGCCATTTTGCTTATTTTATTGCTTTAAGTAGTAGTGTGTTGTACTATGTTAGCCATCAATTCATGCAGAACATTTGGAGTTCAGGAGGCTTCAAGCTTTTATCTTTAAAGATATGTAGTCATTTTTGAACAATACTGTATCTGAGCCCCGGGCGGAGATGCCAAACTGTGCCCCCCTGAGGAGAACGGGCATTATGTGTCAGCAAAATCCCCGCCCCCCCCAAAAAAAAAAAAAAAATAAGATCAATATAATATATACATATATTCCTTATATATACCATATATCTATCTATGTATCTATGTATGTATGTATCTATCTATCGATATCTATATAGATATATATGTATATATAAATATCATATACTCCCTTTGCAAGTCACAATTCTCCTGAAAAAAAAAGATCCCCCCTCTTCCCAGTACAAATCCTGCCCTGCTGAAATCCCCCCTTCCAGCACAAATCTTTGCCCCCAATCCCTCCTCTCAGCTCAAATCCTCTCCCTCCCCAAATCTCCCCTCCTAGCAACCCCCCCCCCCCCCCCTCAAATCAACCATCCCAGCATAAAGGTTCAATGTAGAAAAATGTAAAATAATGCATTTGGGGGGCAAAAATATGAATGCAATCTATACACTGGGGGGAGAACCTCTGGGGGAATCTAGGATGGAAAAGGACCTGGGGGGTCCTAGTAGATGATAGGCTCAGCAATGGCATGCAATGCCAAGCTGCTGCTAACAAAGCAAACAGAATATTGGCATTAAAAAGGGGATCAACTCCAGAGATAAAATGATAATTCTCCCGCTCTACAAGACTCTGGTCCGGCTGCACCTGGAGTATGCTGTCCAGTTCTGGGCACCAGTTCACAGGAAAGATGTACTGGAAATGGAGCGAGTACATAGAAGGGCAACAAAGCTAATAAAGGGTCTGGAGGATATTAGTTATGAGGAAAGGTTGTGAGCACTGAACTTATTCTCTCTGGAGAAGAGACGCTTGAGAGGGGATATGATTTCAATATACAAATACCATACTGGTGACCCCACAATAGGGATAAAACTTTTTTGTGGAAGGGAGTTTAACAAGACTCGTGGCCACTCATTAAAATTAGAAGAAAAGAGGTTTAACCTTAAACTACGTAGAGGGTTCTTTACTGTAAGAGCGGCAAGGATGTGGAATTCCCTTCCACAGATGGTGGTCTCAGCGGGGGGGCATCGATAGTTTAAAAAACCTGTTAGATAAGCACCTGAACGGCCGCAACATACAGGGATATACAATGTAATACTGACATATAATCACACACATAGGTTGGACTTGATGGACTTATGTCTTTTTTCAACCTCACCTACTATGTAACTATGTAACCCCCCCCCAAAAAAAAAAAACCCATCCTAACACAGATCCTCTACCCCTCAAATTTCTGCTTTGAACACAAATACTCTGCCAGTGCAAATCACCCCTCCCCCCCTGCAATCAACAATTCCATCACAAATCTTTGACTCCAATCCCTCCTCCCAACTCAGGAAGGAGGAGGAGGAAGATCAGCGGAACTTCCCTTTAGTGGTGAATTCCCCTTTATTAACTTAAGTTAGCCAATAAAGAGTTTCACTTAAGGGCAACGGGACACTATCACATGTTTGTGTTGTTATAACTGGGAATTAGTGTAGTTAGATTCATTTTGCTGTTTGTTTTCATATTGTTATCTTCTTATGTTCTGATATGCTGTACAATAACTTCTGCACATTATCAGGCAGGTTCCTCAGGAGAAGAGGAACCCAGGAGAAATGGCGGGATCACTATTTTTTTTTAAAGTGATAGAATAAATAAAAACTTTAGAGGTTATATTTTAAAAGAACACTTCAGCCCCGGTAGATTTTACTCCCTTTCTGACCAGGGCATTTTTTGCGATTCGGCACTGCGTCGCTTTAGCTGACAATTGCGCGGTCGTGCGACGTTGTACCCAAACAAAATTGACGTCCTTTTTTTCCCATAAATAGAGCTTTCTTTTGGTGGTATTTGATCACCTCTGCGTTTTTTATTTTTTGCGCTATAAACAAAAAAAGAGCGACAATTTTGTAAAAAAAAGCAATATTTTTTACTTTTTGCTATAATAAATATCCCTAAAAAATATATAAAAAAAAACTATTTTTTTTCCTCAGTTTAGGTCGATATGTATTCTTATACATATTTTTCGTAAAAAAAAAAAAAAAAAAATCGCAATAGGCGTATATTGACTGGTTTGCGCAAAAGTTATAGCGTCTACAAAATAGGGATAGATTTATGGAATTTTTATTATTAATTTTTTTTTTACCAGTAATGATGGCGATCTGCGATTTTTATCGGGACTGCGACATTGCGGCGGACACATCGGACACTTTTGACACTATTTTGGGACCGTTGTCATTTATACAGTGATCAGTGCTATAAATAGCCACTGATTACTGTATAAATGACACTGACAGGGAAGGGGTTAAACACTAGGGGGCGATTGAGGGGTTAAGTGTGTCCTAGGGAGTGATTCTAACTGTAGGGGTAATGGGCTACACCTCACATGGCAGCGATCACTGCTCCCGATAACAGGGAACAGTGATCTCTGTCATGTCACAAGGCAACAATGCCTTGTTTACATAGGCATCTCCCCGTTCTGCCTCTACGTCTCACGATCGCGGGCCGCCGGCGAACATCGAGTTCGCGGGACCCGCTCTGCAAATTCAAAGGGACGTACAGGTACGCCCATTTGCCTGTACGAGCCATTCTTCTGACATATATATGTGTGCGGCGGTCAGCAAGTGGTTAAGTATAAACACACACATTTAATCTTATTTTTGCAGTAACATCGATGGTAATTTTGACGTCAAATTTCAATTTAGTTTCAGTCATATTCTTTTGACTAAAATGCCATTTTAGTTTTGTTCTATTTGTTGTATTTTAGTCTCCTAAAATCGAATGGGTCTAGTTAAATTGTAATGCATTAATTAACCAGATGCAGACCGCCCCACGCACATTTACTGCGGCAGGGTGGCTGCTCTCTGCAGAATCACGTACACGATTCTGCACTTCCAGGTCTGGGGCATGCATGCTCGCCGCCGCCGCCCCGATGTGATCTCATGTTGTTATTCTATTATATGTTGAATATGTAATTCTTATTCATATATTCTGTATGATAATTGCTTATTATGTTTGTTTTTGCTTTTTATTAATTTACAGACAACCAATGAACAACTAGTCCCTGAAGAAGAGGTTTAAACGCCACAAACCTCGAAACGCGTCAGTCATCGTCTGACCCAGTTCACTACTGGCCAGTCTCAAGTGGTTGTCTGTACACGTTACTAGATGTTTGTATTTTTGTATAATAGATATATGCATCCTATTGTGACTTCCCATAAGTCACCAGTTCATTTTTAAACTTTTCTAATAAAACATCAATATATTTTCATTACATTTATTTTTCAAGGAATTTCTGCCTTTAAAAGTCCCACAGAGGAACCTGCTTGTTTTTGTATCCCGCTGTGATTGGACACAGCGGGAGCCAATCAGTGGGTCCAGTGGACGCGATGTCCGCTGGGAGCCGCCGATCATTCGAAGCACAGGCAGAATGGCGATCTGCTTATGTAAACAAGGCAGATCGCCATTCTGTGACAAGGGAAGGGGGTGATCTTTTGTTTCTACTAAGCAGAAATACAGACCTCTGCCTACCCACAGTAAATGCACCCCCCACACAGCACTCCGCAGGAACACATTTAACCCTTTGATCACCCCTGATGTTAACCCCTTCTCTGCCAGTGTCATTAGTACAGTGACAGTGCATATTTTTAGAACTGATCACTATATTAGTGTCTAGACATGTGCATGATAAAAAAAAAAAAAATGTTTAGTTTCGTTAATCAAGTTATTTAGTTTTGTTAAATTCAGTTGATTCATTCAATTCGTATTCGGGATTCGTATTTGAAATTTTTCAAATTTACAGTTTTTTTAATTCAAAACGTCCGAATTGATAAATTTTGAATCGGTCGAATCGAAAACTTTATATATATATATTTTTTTCGATGCCAATGTGGCAAAGTGAACAAACAAAAAAAAAATCTTCATTAAATGATTACAATGATTCTTTAAATCACCTTTGACTTAACTAAAACAGCATTGCAGTCTTTGATTTCAGCAATATGTGTACAGTTATGCCCCGTACAGACGATCGGACATTGATCGGACATTCTGACAACAAAATCCATGGATTTATTTCCGATGGATGTTGGCTCAAACTTGTCTTGCATACACACGGTCACACAAATCTTGTCGGAAATTGCGAACGTCAAGAACGCGGTGACGTACAACACGTACGATGAGCCAAGAAAAATGAAGCTCAATAGCCAGTGCGGCTCTTCTGCTTTATTCTGAGCATGCGTGGAACTTTGTGCGTCGGAATTGTGTACACACGATCGGAATTTATGACAACGGATTTTTTTGTCTGAAAATTTGAGATCCAGATCTCAAATTTTGTGTGACGGACATTCCGATGGAAAACGTCCAATGGAGCCTACACACGGGCAGAATTTCCGACAACAAGCTCCGATCGAACATTTTCCGCCGGAAAATCCGACCGTGTGTACGGGGCATTAGAATACAACTGAAGTTCAATGTAAAATTCAATTCGAATTTCAGTCCGAATTTCTGAAATTTGGACGAAATTTGTTTCTTTATTCAGAGCATTTGGTAAAATTAGTGTTTATTGTAATTCGGGCATTCGGATATATCGGAATCTCCGAATAACGAAAATGCGTCCAAATATTAATTCGGAACGAAACGAGCCGCACATGTCTATTAGTGTCATTGGTGCCCAAAAAATGTAAAGGGTGTCAGTTAGGTGTCCGATTTGTCCGCTGCAACATCGCAGTCCTGCTATAAGTTGCTGATCGCCACCATTAATAGTAAAAATAAATACAAATTCCAAAAATCTATCCCCTATTTTGGAGACGTTATAAATTTTGCGCAAACCAAGCAATATACACTTATTGGGATTTTTTTTTACCAAAAATATGTAGCAGAATATTTGATTTTTTACATTTTTTTATTGGATATGTTTTATAGCAGAAAGTAAAAAATATTGCGTTTTTTTTTTTAAATGTTTTGTTTATAGCGCTAAAAAAAAAAAAAAAAAAAAAAACTCGCAGAGGTGATCAAATACCACCAAAAGTAAGCTCTGTTTGTGGAAAAAAAAAAAAGGAGATCAATTTTATTTGGGTACAGCGTCGCACGACCGCGCAATTGTCAGTTAAAGTGATGCAGTGCCGCATCGCAAAAAATGGCCTAGGGGGTAAATCTTCTGGAGCTCAAGTGGTTAAGCATTTCTCTAGAATTTCCAAACTCATTATACACTCCTGAAGTAAAAATCTAATAACATCTTAGACCCCTTTCACATCGAGGGCGTTTTGCAGTCGCTATAGCGTTAAATATTGCGCCTGCAATCCGCCCTCAAACAGCGGCTCCATTGTCTCCAGTGTAAAAGTCTGAGGGCTTTCACACCGGAGCGCTGCGCTGGCAGGACGTCAGGAAAAGTCCTGCCAGCAGCTTCTTTGGAGCGGTGAAGGAGGTGTGTGTTTACCGCTCCTTCACCGCTGCTCCCCATTGAAATCAATGGGGCAGCGCTGCGATACCGCCCGCAAAATGCCGCTATTGCAGTGCATTGCGGGCGGTTTTAACCCTTTCTCGGCCACTAGCGAGGGGTAAAATAGCGGCGTTTTACCACCAACGCTATGGGCGGCTCGGTGTGGAAGGGGGTTTTATTATTTATGGTATAAAGTTTTGAACATGCACTACAGACACAGATTTAGCCGTTGTTGATATTAAACATCTTTATAAATATAACCAAGTTTCATAAACAAACAAAAATAGTACCTTTTGAAAAACAGAAGTGCAACTTTATAATATAACCCCCAAAAAACTGTGATCTCCATTGGCTGTAATGCCATTGCACATTTTACCTGAATATATTACCAACATTAAATATTAAGAAAAAAAATAAGATAAGCCTTTTTTTAATTTTTTTTTCTTTCAGCAGCTTAGTAGACGCCCCCTACTTATTCTTATGTGGTAGTGCAGTGTTAAAGCGGAGTTCCACCCAAAAATGGAACTTCTGCTTTAAGGGAAGGTTACCCCCTGATATGCCACATTTGGCATGTCATTTTTTTTTGGGGGGGGGGGGGGGAACCCTCTTTTTAGTGGCGCGGCGCCAGAAGGAAGTTCACCTCTCCCCTCTCCCTCTCGGCAATCATCTGGGACATGTCACGAATGCGCAGTGTGTGCCCAGCTGTGAAGCCACAGCCGGGCGCCCACAGTGACAAGCCGGTGCCGCAGAGAGGAGGGGGAGGGCTTTGTTCCTCCCGCATCGCTGGACCCTGGGACAGGTAAGTGTCCGATTTTTAATCAATGCAGTATTTGTAGCTGCTGACTTTTAATTTTTTTTTTTTTTTTGGCGGAACTCTGCTTTAATGTTGACGTCAAATTTCAGTTTAGTTTTAGTCATAGTCTTTTGACTAAAATGCCATTTTAGTCGTATTTTAGTCATCTGAATTGTTTTCGTTCAAGTCGTATATTAGTTGACTAAAATAGCATTAATTTCATAAAAAGGAAAAATTTACCTCTACGAAATTACCACTAGGTAATATACACTTTAAAGTGTTACTAAACCCACAACAGTAAAATCAGTCTGTATATGCAGTAAAGAATGCTTGTTATACTAACTGTGGAATAGAGATGGGCTCAGACATGTTCGGGATCCTAATCCCAACCCCCCTGCAGGCAGGCAGTGAGACATTTCCTGGTCCACAGCTGCACAGACCGGGAAATGTGTCAATGCCTGTGATTAGCGGTATGCAGTGCCAGCTTTCTGGCGGGATCGGGCAGGGGGGTTGGGACCAAGATCCCCGAACATGACTGAGCCCATCTCTACTGTGGAACCTAAAGGGTTAATCCTCTGCCTAGTGTAAAAAGGTTGTTTTGATTATGTTTTCTCTGATCCTCCCCTTCTCTTACTATCCCCAATCCATCTCCTGATAAGACAGAGCCTTTGGGGGTACTCTGCACATGCTCAGTTTGGTGTGTATTGCTAGAGAATTATTTTTTTCTTGGGAGGGAGCATGTGATCAGCACAGGGCCAATCAGCACTGTCCAGACTGTCAGAGGACAGTCGGAGTAGAATGAAAACTCCTCCTACAAGCTTTAACCAGACACTGATAGAAGTCACAAGACTGCTATATACTGCTGATGAAGAAAGGTATTTATCAGTTTATATTTACTAAAATATTTACCATATTTTTCGGACCATAAGACGCACTTTTTTCCCCAAAAAATATGGGGGAAAATGTCTCTGCGTCATATGGAGCGAATATACACCAGACACTGCCCCCCACCTCTGCCGGCACGGCCCCCCCCCCCGCCGCTACCAGCACTGCCCTCCGCTGCTGCCATGCTGGTACCGGAAGAGAGGCAGGAGAGCGGAGGACAGACATCCCAAGCCCCCCCGAGTGCCGGGCGATCTCTCGGGTGGGCCTGACACCTGCTGAGATAGAAGACAGAGCAGCCCAAGCGATGGCACAGGTCAGGCTGCATTTCTTTGGCACAGGTCAGACTGCGTTTCATGGGTACTGGTAAATATTTTAGAACACCATTTGGTTCAGAATATTTTTTTTCTTGTTTTCCTCCTCTAAAACCTAGGTGCGTCTTATGGAGCCAAAAATACGGTACATCTCCATGTTCTGTGTACTGTGGGACACCAGATATAATGAATGCAGGCTCCTGGGTTTAGTAACACTTTAACCACTTGCCGCCCGCCCTATTACAAAATGACGGCAGCAAAGTGGTTTGATATTCCTGACCGGACATCATATGATGTGATCAGGATATCGAGCCGCTGCGCGCCCCCGGGGGCGCGCATCGCGGGGATCGTTGTTGCGTGGTGTCAGTCTGACATCCTGAAACACCGATCTAGGTAAAGAGTCTCTGACGGAGACTCTTTACCACGCGATCAGCCGTGTCCAATCACGGCTGATCACGATGTAAATAGGAAGAGCCGGTGATCGGCTTTTCCTCACTCGCGTCTGACTGACGCGAGTAGAGGAGAGCCGATCGGCTGCCAAGAGCCGATCGGCTGCTCTCCTGACAGGGGGGGTCTGCACTGTTTGTTTATCAGCACAGCCCCCCTCGGATCCTACCCAGGACCACCAGGATGGCCACCACATGGACCACCAGGTATCCCCCCTAGACCATCAGGGAAATACCAATCTGTGCCCAGGCAGCTGCCAATCTGTGCCCAGGCAGCTGCCAATCAGTGCCCACTCCAATGCCTACCACTACCAGTGCCACCAGTGCTGTGTATCAGTGCCGCATATCAGTGCCACGTATCAGTGCCCATCAGTGCCCAGCAGTGCCGCCTATCAGTGCCCATCAGTGCCACCTTTCAGTGCCCAGCAGTGTCGCCTATCAGTGCCCATCAGTGCCAAACAGTGCCACCCAGTGCCACCCATGAGTGCCCATCAGTGCCGCCTATCAATGCCCATCAGTGCTGCATATCAGTGCCAGCCATCAGTGCCGCCTACCAGTGACCATCAGTGCTGCATATCAGTGCCCATCGTCAGTGCCCGCTCATCGGTGCCGCTGTATCAGTGCCTGTCAGTGCCGCCTTATCAGTGCCCATCAGTGAAAGAGAAAACGTACTTATTTACAATTTTTTTTTAACAGAAACAAAAGCAAAACTTTTATTTTTTTCAAAATTTTCTGTCTTTTTTTATTTGTTTAGCAAAAAATAAAAACCGCAGAGGTGATCAAATACCACCAAAAGAAAGCTCTATTTGTGGGAACAAAATGATAAAAATTTAGTTTGGGTACAGTGTAGCATGACCGCGCAATTGTCATTCAAACTGCGACAGCGCTGAAAATAGGTCTGGGCAGAAGGGTGTCTAAGTGCCCTGTATTGAAGTGGTTAAAGTGGTTGTAAAATCAGAAGGTTTTTTTTATCTTAATGCATTCTATGCATTAAGATAAAAAACTTCTGTGGGCAGAAGCCCCCCTAATACTTACCTTAGCCCCATCTCGATACAGCGATGTTGCAAGAGTGTCTCGGCTAAGACAGCAGTGCAGCGCCATTGGCTCCCACTGCTGTCAGTCAAAGTCAGTGAGCCAATGAGGAGAAAGAGGGGGCGGGACCAAACTGCAGCTCCGTGTCTGAATGGACACACAGTGCAGCGGCTCGGCTTAGGTGTCCCTATAGCAAGCTGCTTGCTGTGGGGGCACTTAACAGGAGGGAGGGGCCAGAAGCGCCGGCAAGGGAACCCGAGAAGAAGAGGATCTGGACAGCTCTGTGCAAAACTATCACACAAAGCAGGTAAGTAGAACATGTTTCTTATTTTTTAAGAAAAAAAAAAAAGACTTTAGTAACACCTTAAAGCGGAGTTCCGGCCGAAATATGACTTTTAAGATAAAAATACCCCTAGAATACTCATACCTTGTGCAATGAAACAAAGGTATGCTATAAACTATGCCCATTTTCTTATTTGTGCAGCATAATTTTCTTACTTTTCTTCCTGCGAAGTGTGGCCATCTCCAGTGTGGGCATCTGAAGCCATAGTGTCCTCCTTCCTGGATTCCGTGCATGCTGGCTACCCAGCATGTACCTGCTGATCTCGCGCATGTGCAGTGTGGTGCAAGCCTGGTCAGCTTGCCATGCCAAGCTGACCAAGAATTTCCATAGATGCCAATGTTAAATATTACGGGAGCAGTGCCATGCCAAGCTGACCAAGAATTTCCATAGAAGCCAGTGTTAAATATTACAGGAGCAGTGCCATGCCAAGCTGACCAGGAGCCAATGCAAAACCGAAAATGACGACCACAGCCGCGCCTGCTAAAGGAGGGAGTGAAATTAGATAAAGACTTCAATCAGGTAAGTGAACAGAAAAATAAATAATAAATTACCAATTCATTTTAAGGATGCACATTAGTGCTGTATGGTGAGGAGTGAAAAAAGTGGGTGAAATTGCGCTTTAAGTCTCTTCTTCGTTCTCCTGCGGGTAATTTCAGACAAGTAATATTTGTAGGTTTGTATGGGGAGCTCATTTGCATATTCAGGGCAGATCTTTTGTTTAAAGAAATGTAGTACAATTTATTGGAAGTAGTTACAGCATGATCATACTGTAGTATATTGCAC
This sequence comes from Aquarana catesbeiana, assembly GCF_042186555.1. Lineage (NCBI taxonomy): Eukaryota > Metazoa > Chordata > Amphibia > Anura > Ranidae > Aquarana > Aquarana catesbeiana. The sequence continues at coordinate 662,276,915 of NC_133327.1, read as the reverse complement.
TTTTAGCTGGATTTTGTCTTAAAAAAATACAATAGTACTTGTACAGGATATAATTTACCAGAACTGAAGGGGGAAATGTGAAATCTTTTCAGTCCATTTTCTTCAATTTGTATGCTCTTGTGTCTCTATAACTTGATGTATTACTTTTTGATGTACTAAAGTGAAGGCATCGGCTCATTTGCATACACTTGTTTTTGTCTCTGATACAGTGAAATATTTTTTGCACCTAATGGGACTTGTCACTAATTTATTATCATTAAAATGACATAGGGAGACGGGCAGATGGAGAATAAAACTTTTGACAACAATTACAAAGCTTAAGGACTTGATCAAAATGTGTGAGCGCGGGCAACAATTGTAGGCTTTGTATCCATCACCTCTCTGTCTCACCTCTTTCCGATGGATGATAAAAGTATTAATTCGCCTTTATGGTGGAAGTCTGCAATTTTATAAGTCAAGAGCTTAAAGTGCAATGTCCTCGTTTTTTCGTTTTTGCTTCCTCCCCCTCCCTCTCCTCACATTAACAAAAAAAAAAAAAAAAAGTTTGAAAAGTAAAAACTTTTCATAATCATTTTTTTTAAACTTCCTAAATTCCTGGCCATCGCGGCCCCCCCCTTACATGTGCAACATCTCGCAAACCGCTATCTGAGATGTGAGCTGTAGCCATCCCAGGGGCCGTTTGCGAGGTGCCATACATGCGCCAATGTGTCGCAAGGCCTCTACTAGAAAATGATTTGTAGCGGGGGGGTCTGCTCTGCCACCCGCGGCTCCCGCACCTTCTGTTATCCCCACCGGTGGCGGCCAGGCAGAGACTGACACAGGCATTGACGCGCCTGTCAGCCCCTACACGGGCTTTCTCCTCTCTCCCCTTTGTTTCCCCTGTGTGCAGAGTGGCGCTCACACACAGGTATCTGCCCACTCTGCTCTTTCCCCTGCCTCCCTATTGGCAGAGACTGAGAGACAATCATCAGGGAGCAGCAGCAGAGAACTGTGGGATATAAAGTCCCAGCACAAAGCAGCCTGACTGACTTTTAAGGTGACAGGACTGCAAATCCCAGGCTGCACTGCAGAGAGTCAAGAGAATTGTGGGAGAGACTATGAAAGTACGGGGCGGACTAGGCCCAGGTCTTTGCTTCCTGGATCCCCTCATGTGGACACCATCCCGTCGCTGTGAAAGGGGGATTGCGGCCTACCCCGCGGTATACCACATTCCAACCTGGATGAAAGGGGCCTAGCTCTGTTGCTGTTCATCTGACATCCATTCAGCACCACTCCGGTCGCCTGTCAATCTGTGTACTGAGCTTCACATCAGGAGATTGATACAGTGGATCCGCTGCACGAGTGTCGCTATATGAGCTACTGTCTGGAAGGCATGGAATCGGCCTGGTTGTTGGTGAGAGGGCAGTCGCCCACCTTTGCATATCCCTTCTCGCGGTTTTCACTGGGATAATTTGCACAGACATCTCTACCTTAGGAATATTTTACTGAACCTACTTTGAACACTGTGCATATACACCTTTAGCTTTCCTCATTTCAGGAAACCTATCGCTTGCTACTACCCCTTATTGGATAAAAGTTAATGAGCTCCTACATGCTGACACGTTTCGGGGGCGTACCTCCTTTCTCAGAGCCAAGCTATGCCTCCTAGGAGGGGGGATTTTTTTGTTAGGAAGGGGGATTCCGGAGGGGAGGAAGGGGATTTATGCTCAGCGAAAAAATTTGTGGGGTAGAGGATTTGTGCTAGGAGAGGGGATTAGGGAAGGGGGGGATTTTAGTGGGGAGGGGGAATTTGTACTGGTAGAGTGGGGAATTTTGTTTGGGGAGAATCTTGGCTTTCAAAGGAAATTTATGCTATAGGGGAAGTGTGAAGATCATTGCTTGAATTTTTTTGGAGTAGAGATTTTTGCTTACACATAATGCTCATACATTTGGGGAGGGGAGGAGTTTGGCATCTTCACCCTGGGCACTAGATTACTAGATTGTCCCAGCACTGGGTGGAACTTGTTTCTCATTTAGTGTACATCTGCCCGCAGGACCCTGCTACAGCCTAGAGGAACTGCTAGGACTTGCAGTTTACTCTGACGATGCCAATGCTGGATATCACTACTATAGAGTCTGTCAAGTATGGACTCTTTCCTGACCAGGTATGCTGGGGCAGTCACAAGCCTGAGTTAGGGACTAGGGATGTTAGGAAAAGACTACACTTTATGTTGAACTGTCATGTAAATGTATTCTTCAGTAAATCTTTTGAAACTTTGCCTTTGCCTGGTCTGAAGTTACTAAAGGGGCGTAATGCAAGTAACCGGTACATATAGTTTACAGTTCAGGTCACTAAGCACATTGGGGTATGAAGATAACGGTACAAGAGTTAATACAGTGTGAAAACACAGTGGTTACCAAGGGTAATGAAGGTCTCTCGAATAGCCTGTCTTAAGCAATTACATGTGGCAGGTGGGATAGCTTTTGGCAGGAGGAGTGGTTGTCAGCACTTTCTCCGTGAGCAGGTCTGTCTCCAATAGCAAAAGGAGCAGATCAGTACCACAGAGGTCCCCAACCTGTACACAGGTATGGAAGAGGAAAAGTTAAGTGAAGTGCACACATGGAGGCAGAGCTAGGTGCACGACGGGGCTCTATACTGTTACTGGGAGTGAGGAAGGGGTGGTACGCTGGACAGGTGAAGAGGGCAAGGGTTCAGTGAATCCCTCCCTCCTAAATGCACAAGCAACTGTAGTGTTGTACAGTATCTCACAAAAGTGAGTACACCCCACCCCTTCAACCTCTGCAGCAGGGATGAGCCGAACACCCCCCTGTTCAGTTCACACCAGAACATGCGAACAAGCAAAAAATTTGTTTGAACACGCGAACACCGTTAAAGTCTATGGAACTCGAACATGAATAATCAAAAGTGCTAATTTTAAAGGCTTATATGCAAGTTATTGTCATAAAAAGTGTTTGGGGACCTGGGTCCTGCCCCAGGGGACATGGATCAATGCCCTGAAGGCTAGTTACGCCTCTGACCACTGCCTTGCTAAAGAAGCTGAGGGTAAAAGTGATGGACTGGCCAAGCATGTCTCCAGACCTAAACCCTATTGAGCATATGTGGGGCATCCTCAAACGGAAGGTGGAGGAGCGCAAGGTCTCTAACATCCACCAGCTCGGTGATGTTGCCATGGAGGTGTAGAAGAAGACTCCAGTGGCAACCTGTGAAGCTATGGTGAACTCCATGCCCAAGAGGGTTAAGGCAGTGCTGGAAAAGCATGGTGGCCATGCAAAATATTGACATTTTGGGCCCAATTTGGACATTTTCACTTAGGGGTGTACTCACTTTTGTTGCTAGCGGTTTAGACATTAATGGCTCTGTGTTGAGGTATTTTGAAGGGACAGAAAATTTACACTGCTATACAAGCTGTACACTCACTACTTTACATTGTAGCAAAGTGTAATTTCTTCAGTGTTGTCACATGAAAAGATATAATAAAATATTTACAAAAAATGTGAGGGGTGTACTCACTTTTGTGTGATACTGTATATTACATTGAGAGAGTTTACTAGAGATCAGTCTTCTTTACAAATAAAGGTATCCTCTGTGTATGGTGGTGACCCATCCAAAGTGCCTAGCGTAGTCCAGAAAGAACCCTACCCGGGGAAGGCCTCACATGTGACCCTTGCTTGGTGCCCAACGAGGAGGGGAACATAGAGGAAATTACGACCACCCTATTAACGTCCCCCCCCCCCCGCCCACAAGTAAGTGAGTAGCCAACATCGCAGAGTTTTTCCAAAGAGGTATGTCAGAAACCCCAACCTATCCATGTCACATAGGGATGAATGGAGGTGTCCTGGGCCAGCATGGTCATTCCTGTTGGCCAACCAAGGGTCTGCTTACAGGCAGCTCATCATTTATGAGCTGCCTGTAAGCAGGCCCTTGGTTGGCCTTCATGTAACACACATGAACGTGCAACATAACTCATGTTAACATGCTTAGTATTGGGACGCCTGCCTTTACACGCATATGAACTTTATTGGCATCCCAGTCTTAGTCTGTAGGGTTCAATATTGAGTTGGTCAGACCTCTGTGCAGGCAAATCAAGTTCCTCCACTCCAAACTCACTCATCCATGTGTTTATGGACCTTTCTTAAAGTTCACGTGCGTGTAAAGTCCCAATATTTTTGGTAATATAGTGTTTATGCCATCTTTAATTGCTGAAGATGTCAGAAGAGATATTCATTTAAATCCAACTTACTTGCTGTGTTGATTACAAATTAGTGAGAGTGCAAAATCTGGTGCAGCTCTGCATAGAAACCAATCAGCTTCCAGGTTTTATTGTCAAAGCTTTTTCATCAAGTTTGCCCCATTATCCGATTTTATGGGTATGCAATTAAGAAATGCACAATATATCTTTTTTTGATCCACTATAGAAGCGGCAACAAAAATATGAGCATCCCTTCGTTTTTTCATAATTTTCACATTGCACTTTAATTATTCGTTCTAGGTCTTGTCAGTAATTATACAACACGAAACCTAATGATGAATTTAAATTAACACTATCCGGTATAAATGGCTGTATTTGAGCCATCTGGCTTGAATATAAGTTTCATAACATTTAAACCCATATACAATATATAATCAATTATGTGCCCCCGGCAGCACCTGGAGGGGATCCCAAAATATATTTTGAGACCTTTCCTAGTTTAAAATAACTATAAATGTCACTTTCTACCTTATTATTTTTTGTTATATATTCATTACTTTAACCCATGTCATAATAGCAATATAATAAATGTACAGTAGACTAATTGTTATATATATAATAATTTTCAGGTGTTTTGGTCTATGAGTTTCCCCTATGGGGGGCAGACCAATCTGTGACCCCTTGTAAGCCTCACAGGCCGGGGTTGCCCCCTTGGGGCAGAGGTGAGCACAATTCTCAAGTGGGATCCGGGATCATCATTGGGGGAACTCTCTGTCTCCTTTTGTGTTTTTTCAAACAAAAAGAAGTCTCTGGATAAGCGAGCCGTCTTGGTGGAAGGGGTAAATACAGTGTGATTACTAAGTTCAATATAGGATAATATATTGAAGAATGCGATTACATATAATTTTCTGTAATGCTGATATCTGTCCTTTTTGATGTCTTTATAGAAATGTAAGATACCCCTGAAGAAGACCATAACCTTTAAGGTCGAAATGCAGTGGGGCATTTCCCAACATCGGATAGTATAATTACAATTTATCAATACTGTGAGGCAATACCCTCGAAAGTATAATGTTTACCAGCTATATCACATGTTATCATCCATTGTTTGATTCTCCTCTCAGTCCAAACTGTCTTGCATTGTGTACACCAGAGCTCATATTTTAACTTTTGTACTACAGTGATATCCAATTGTATTGTGATAAATAAAATTCATAATTTTTATGAACTCTTTTGACTCATATTTGCTGCTAAAAAACCCCATGGGGAATTCTCCATTTTTTTCAAATATTTGTATCGGGGTGTGCAGCCTCATCCCACTCCTATACATGTGTCATTCTATGCTATAGTTTATTGTCAAAGGTTAACTGAACAAGCTGAAGTTCGAAGTTGATTGCAGCCCATGCATTAGGGGCGCAATGGCACCGCCCCCCCATCCATGCGTCCGGCCCCCTGATCTACATACAGGGACGTCGAGCGCATGGTTTCCAATTGCAGGGGTGTTTTTTTAAAACATGTGATTAGAGCCAGAGGCTCTAATAGGCTTCAAAAAAGGGTGGGCTCCCAGTTGTGTGACTGGAATCAAATGAAAATTCATCATCGCCACACTGATTATCCTCCCTGCCAATCATGAAGCTGGTCTGAGACCGATCACCTGATTGGCTGAAAGGATAGGCGATCTTATTGGACACCTAGCAGCAGGAGAGAAGAGACGCACAGTGGAAGCACAGGACACAGGAGTCGCTGCCTGACTCACAGCTTGCCCCCTGTCACCTGCTTCCTGATCCACAGCTCGCCGACTGTCACCCGCTGCTTGACCCACAGCTTGCCGCCTGTCACCCGCTGCCTGACCCACAGCTTGCCGCCTGTCACCCGCTGCCTGACTCACAGCTCGTCACCTGTCACTTGCTACCTGACACACAGCTCGCCGCCCGTCATCCACTGCCTGACTCACAGCTCGCCGCCCGTCAACCACTGCCTGACTCACAGCTCCCTGCTTGTCACCTGCTGCCTGACCCACAGCTCGCTGCCCGTCATCCACTGCCTGACCCACAGCTTGCTGCCCGTCATCCACTGCCTGACTCACAGCTTGCCGCCTGTTGCCCGCTGCCTGACCCACAGCTCGCCGCTCATCGCCCGCTGCCTGAACCACAGCTCGCCGCCTGTCACCCGCTGCCTGACTCACAGCTCTCCACCTGTCACTCGTTGCCTGACACACAGGTCGCCGCCCGTCATCCACTGCCTGACTCACAGCTCGCCGCCCGTCACCCGCTGCCTGACCCACAGCTCGCCACCTGTCTCCTGCTGCCTGACCCACAGCTCGCCACCTGTCTCCCGCTGCCTGACCCACAGCTCGCCGCCTGTCACCCCCTGCCTGACCCACAGCTCGCCGCCTGTCACCCGCTGCCTGACCCACAGCTCGCCGCCTGTCACCCGCTGCCTGACCCACAGCTCGCCACCTGTCACCCACTGCCTGACTCACAGCTCTCTTCCTGTCACCTGCTGCCTGTCCCACAGCTCACCACCTGTCACCCGCTGCCTGACCCACAGCTCGCCGGCCGTCACCCGCTGCCTGACCCACAGCTCGCCACCTGTCATCCACTCCCTGACTCACAGCTCGATGACCGTCGCCCGCTGCCTGACCCACAGCTCGCCGTCCGTCACCCGCTGCCTGACCCACAGCTTACCACCTGTCACCCTCTGCCTGACTCACAGCTCGGCACCTGTCACTCTCTGCCTGACCCACAGCTCGCCGCCCGTCATCCACTGCCTGACTCACAGCTCGCCGCCTGTCACCAGCTTCCTGACTCACAGCTCTCTGCCTGTTACCTGCTGCCTGACCCACAGCTCGCCACATGTCACCCGCTGCCTGACCCACAGCCTGCCGCCCGTCATCCACTGCCTGACTCACAGCTTGCCGCCCGTCACCCGCTGCCTGACCCACAGCTTGCCGCCCAATCGCCCACTTCCTGACTCACAGCTCTCTTCCTGTCACCCGCTGCCTGTCCCACAGCTCACCACCTGTCACCCGCTGCCTGACCCACAGCTCGCCGCCTGTCACCCGCTGCCAGACCCACAGCTCACCGCCCGTCATCCACTGCCTGACTCACAGCTCGCCGACCGTCACCCGCTGCTTGAACCACAGCTCGCCGCCTGTCACCCACTGCCTGACCCACAGCTCGCCGCCTGTTACCTGCTGCCTGACCCACAGCTCGCCGCCCGTCATCCACTGCCTGACTCACAGTTCGCCGCCTGTTACCCGCTGCCTGACCCACAGCTCGTCGCCTTAACCCGCTGCCTGACCCACAGCTTGTCGCCCTTCACCCGCTGCCTGACCCACAGCCTGCCGCCTGTCACCTGTTGCTTGACCCGCAGCCTCTCACCCGCCACCTAGATGGGGTAAGTGCCAGACCGGCAGACAGCAAGCGGGTGGGGGGGTGCTGGTTAAGTGCCACCGGCCGCCCGGGGGGGTGGTTGTTTGCCCCCCAAGAAAAAAAAACACCAGCCACCACTGGCTGATTGGTTATCATGCAGAGCTGCACCAGATTTTGCCCTCTCCAGTTTTAGTAAATCAACCCCAAAATGTCGACATCCTACCCAGCCAACTAGAATTATTTGGAGGCCAGCAATGGCAGTCTGTCTATTTTATTCATGCCAGTTGTACCTTAAGCACATTTTCTTTTCAATGTTCATTGTTTTGAAGGAGAACAATGAAAAGAAAATGAGGTTAAAATTCCTTTAAAGAACACAATGTAATCTAATATTCCTAAAGGTTACCGATGCGAGGATACAGTGTGCTGCAAGCCTTCAGGTTCATGAACAATCATTAAACAATTTCTCTGAAAAAAAAAAAAAAAAAAAAAAAAGAAGGGATGGACAGAATTATTCCGCAATGATCTGGAAGTATCGTTCGGATTTTACAGATTTGTTTTTTAATTATTTAATTTCTCTGATCATTAAAAATTGTCACAGTTAATTAGCACTATGTGTTTCGTTAGTATAACTGCTAGAAGGTTTTCACATCTGCTTACAAAAGAAATGTATTTTATCTGCTGATTTAAAAGCTTGTTGAACGTTACTGTAGTGATTTTTTTTTTTTTATGGATTAAGAAAAACGACTGGAATGATGGTGGAGGGGTTCCTGTAAAAACTGCACAGGCTAGACAGGTCCCAAACTCAAAGAAAAAAAAAAAAAAATTCATGAAGGTATAGTCCACCTTTAAAAAAAAAGATAATAAATGAACCATATTGAAAAAAAAAGAAAAGAAAAAATGATTAAAATGATTATTAATTTATTAATTGTACTGGAGCCTGTAAAACATTGCGAATGTGATCAGTGGATTAGCGCTCTGCACGGGCTCCAGCTCCGGGTCCGTACCGAGGTATAGATGTTCAAGTGACACTAAACACTGTTTTAAAAGAAAATCTATTTAAATATATATTTTCAGGGCTTTTTTTTCTCAAAGAATAGGTGCAGGTACTCCCCCTTTCTGAATCACCACCCTCCCAGCAACAATATATCCACCCCAGCAACAATAGATCTCCCAGTATCTAGCTTCAATAAACTCTCCAGCAGCCAGCAGCAAAAGACCCCTCCCTCAACAGTAAATATCTCCAACCAATATCGCCCCCTACCCACCTCCGAGCACCGTCCCTTGTATCCACCCCTACCCACCTTAGAGCACTGTCCCTTGTCTCCGCCCCTACCCACCTGCGAGCATCGTCCCTTGTCTCCACCCCTGCCCACCTCCGAGCGCCATCCCTTGTCTCCACCTCTACCCACCTCTGAGCGCCATCCCTTGTCTCCGCCCCTACCCACCTCCGAGCGCCATCCCTTGTCTCCACCCCTATCCACCTCCAAGCGCCGTTCCTTGTCTCCACCCATGCCCACCTCCGAGCACCGTCCCTTGTATCCACCCCTACCCACCTCAGAGCACTGTCCCTTGTCTCCGCCCCTACCCACCTGTGAGCGTCGTCCCTTGTCTCCACCCCTACCCACCTCCGAGCGCCATCCCTTGTCTCCGCCCCTACCCACCCCCGAGCGCCTTCCCTCGTCTCCACCCCTATCCACCTCCGAGCGCTGTCCCTTGTCTCCACCCCTACCCACCTCTGAGCGCCGTCCCTCGTCTTCACCCCTACCCACCTCCGAGCGCCATCCCTTGTCTCCACCCCTACCCACCTCCAAGCGCCGTCCCTCGTCTCCACCCCTACCCACCTCAGAGTGCTGTCCCTTGTCTCCGCCCCTACCCACCTCCGAGCGCCGTCCCTCGTCTTCACCCCTACCCACCTTCGAGCGCCATCCCTTGTCTCCACCCCTACCCAACTCAGAGTGCTGTCCCTTGTCTCCACCCCTACCCACCTCCAAGCACCGTCTCTCGTCTCCACCCCTAACCACCTCAGAGTGCTGTCCCTTGTCTCCGTCCCTACCCACCTGCGAGCGTCGTCCCTTGTCTCCACCCCTACCCACCTCCGAGCGCCATCCCTTGTCTCCACCTCTACCCACCTCTGAGCGCCATCCCTTGTCTTCGCCCCTACCCTCCTCCGAGCGCCATCCCTTGTCTCCACCCCTACCCACCTCCGAGCACTGTCCCTCGTTTCCACCCCTACCCACCTTTGAGCGCCGTTCCTCGTCTCCACCCCTACCCACCTCAGAGTGCTGTCCCTTGTCTCCGCCCCTACCCACCTGCGAGCGCCATCCCTTGTCTCTGCCCCTACCCACCTCCGAGCGCCATCCCTTGTCTCCACCCCTATCCACCTCCGAGCACCGTCCCTTGTCTCCACCCATACCCACCTCCGAGCACAGTCCCTTGTATCCACCCCTACCCACCTCAGAGCACTGTCCCTTGTCTCCGCCCCTACCCACCTGTGAGCGTCGTCCCTTGTCTCCACCCCTACCCACCTCCGAGCGCCATCCCTTGTCTCCGCCCCTACCCACCCCCGAGCGCCATCCCTCGTCTCCACCCCTATCCACCTCCGAGCGCTGTCCCTCGTCTCCACCCCTACCCACCTCTGAGCGCCGTCCCTCGTCTTCACCCCTACCCACCTCCGAGCGCCATCCCTTGTCTCCACCCCTACCCACCTCCAAGCGCCGTCCCTCGTCTCCACCCCTACCCACCTCAGAGTGCTGTCCCTTGTCTCCGCCCCTACCCACCTGCGAGCGTTGTCCCTTGTCTCCACCCCTACCCACCTCCGAGCGCCATCCCTTGTCTCCACCTCTACCCACCATCCCTTGTCTCCGCCCCTACCCTCCTCCGAGCGCCATCCCTTGTCTCCACCCCTACCCACCTCCGAGCACTGTCCCTCATCTCCACCCCTACCCACCTTCGAGCGCCGTCCCTCGTCTCCACCCCTACCCACCTCCGAGCGCCATCCCTCCTCTCCCTCCTCTCCACCCCTACCCACCTCCGAGCGCCATCCCTTGTCTCCACCCCTACCCACCTCCGAGCGCCATCCCTTGTCTCCACCCCTACCCACCTCCAAGCGCCGTCCCTCGTCTCCACCCCTACCCACCTCCGAGCACCGTCCCGAATATTCAGAAACAACAATAGTTCGCCTTAGCAACAAAAGACCCCCAGCAACTATAGATCCCCCAACAACAATAGATCTCCACAGAAACAACAGATCCATCACAGCAAATATAGATCTACCAGCAACAATAGTTTTCCCCAGCAACAATAGATCTCCTTAGCAACAATAGATCCATCACAGCAACTATAGATCCCCCAGAAACAGTGGATCCCTCCTAGTAGCCCCCCCCCCAGCAACAATAGATTACCCCACAAGAAAATACCCTCCCAGCAACAATATATCCACCCCAGCAACAATAGATCTCCCAGTATCTAGCTTCAATAAACTCTCCAGCAGCCAGCAGCAAAAGACCCCTCCCTCAACAGTAAATATCTCCAATCAACAATTTAACCCCCCCCCCCCGAAGCCATGGATCCCCCCACCAGCAGCAATAGAGCTCCTCAGCAAAAATTGATCCCCCCCAGTGACAATAGAGCCCCCAGCAGCCAGCATCAATAGACTCTCAAGCACACGCCAGCACCCCTTGACATTTACATTCAGTGCTTGAGGTGCCAAAATTGCGCTCCCCCATGTCCCCGCTGAAAAAAAACTTCTATTTTCTTAAAGTATAACTAAAGGCAAAACTTTTTCATTGTGAAAGTAAAAGAAAATCCCAAATTTTGGGTTGCTCCCAGAAAAGTAATAGAGGGGAAATCTTCCAATGGGTACATTAGTTCTGGGGATATGGGGGTCCCCAAGGAATCATTTACAGGGATTTCTTCTCACTTCTTGTTTGGCTATAAGAGAGGAAGTGAAGGAAACTCTCAACAATGGGACACAGATGGTGAAACAAAATCTGAAAGGAGTTATTCATAAAGAAAATGCTCTATCAAAAATGAAAAAAAAATAATTGCCGACAGTTCTACTTTAACTTTTATTCCCTTCTATTGCTCTCAGCCTCCTCCAATTTTCTAAATTCCTTTTTTGTTGCTGTGATCTCCTCATAGAGTTGGCTACAATAATTCTCCATGTTCCCACTATATGTAGAAAATGTAGCCACCCTTCCACCCTTTCTTGTATGTCCCAAGATGGACTATAGGCTATTGGGTTTGTAGTGTGCACAGAGCAGTGAACATGACCACAACTAACATGCTTTACCTGAAACTCAGGTTTGTTCTTCGTGGTCCCACTGTATGTAGAAAGGTAGCCACCTTCTTCTCCTCGCTTGGGAGGTAGACTATGGGATTTGTAGTGTACATAGACCAGTAAACACGACCGCAACTACTTTGCACTGCATCTTACCAACAAACAGAGGTTCAGGAGCTCAAGGAGGACATTACTAGGAGACATAAAAACACAATAGGAAACAATGTTCTGAAAACTAAATTACAGGGCTATTAAGTAGTGGATGTTTATGGATTATTTTAGGAGAAAAGAATATTGTTTAGTGTCACTTTCAGTTATGGGGCTGTAGGAAGCATCAAAAGGCTACAAGTGTGCTGATGCCACTTTACTTGTTTTCCATTGAGCACCAGGGGTGGCCCGTCCATTAAGGGTGCATGGGCACCACCCCCCCATCCATGGCCGCACTCCTATCCATGCATTCGGCCCCTTTCAGGATGCCATGCCCCCAAAAAAACCCACTACCCGCCACTGTTGAGAACCATGGTGGAAGATAGGAGTTGTAGCCTCTACATTTACAGACCTATTTGACTGGATGCCACAGTGGTATGGGCAGGGCTATGCACAGCTGCATCAAATTAATAATTATCCAGTCAAGACCTCCTAACATATATTTACGTTACGGATTTGAAGCGCTTTACCGGGGCAATGGCAGCAGCTGTCAGTCATAACCCTGGTACTGTTTTCTCTTTCTAATAAATTTTTTTTGATCTGATGCTTTCAAGGGTAGAGGTGAGATCTGGGGTCCAGATGTCTCCATAAAGAGGACCTGCATTATTGTTATCACAAGTGATGCTTACATTTCTTGTGATAGCAATGAAAGTGATAAAAAAATGAAAGGGACAATGTAAAAATATTTTTAAATAAAATAAATTAATGTTAATTTCAAAAATCTAAAGCAGCCCCATAACCCGGGCTCGCACACAGAGGCGAACGCATATGTAACAACACATTGCCTCTGTAGCACCTTCCTAGTTCAGAGTAGGCTGCTAGGTACATTTATTTAGCGCCTCTGTAGCAGTGGAGCAGGGGTTGAATACTTAGGGCTGCTCATTGTCTCACAGGCTGCTGTTTTGCTACTCCCCTCTGTCTTCTAGAGACTTCTAGAAGTAGGCAAGGCAGGCAGTCTGAATATTTATGGGGCTCCGACCAATCCCTAGGGAGATGTGCTCAAAAGGTGGAGAAAGCCCATAAATATTATGAGCCTGGCAGCCAGGGTGCAGAGTTCATGGATCCAGTTCTTCAGTAGGAGACCCCTGTGCATGGGGCTCCGCCCCAGAAGAAGAGAGAGATAGTGAGGAAGCCAGAGGATCCTTTAAAGACATTAAGGTCCCAGCTAGGTTTAGCTGGCTGGCCTTCAGAAGATAGCTGTATCCAGAGACTTAGCAGTGCTAGAAGGAAGTTGGTGGGAGAAAGCTCATCCATTCTGGGGCTGAGTGAGTAACTGATCCTGGTATACAGAGGTGAAGTGACTGTGGGGTGGTCTAACCCCCAAGAAAGTGCAGTGCAGACAGGAGTTGTACAAAACAGCCAGGTGTTGTACAAGACAACCAAGAGAGTACAGTGCAGCCAGAGGTTGTTCAATACAGTCTGCATTTTTGACAGGAGCAGCCAGAAGCTTTGCAGTCCTCAAGTTGTTCTGCAGTTCCAGGGTATCCCATGCTCCCCATTCCTATCTAAGTGACTTTTCTAATAAAAATCCTAAAAGAAACCCCTAGACTGATCTTTTACCAGAGGAAGAAGAATGCCAAAAATGCTGTGTGCCTGGCTGTGTTACTGTACATAGATGTGTGCACTGGGTGTCTGGGCACACACTAATCACCCTGTTGTTGATTAAGTTAAACATAACAGTATGACATGCTATAGTCAATAAAATCTATCAATAGACAATAATACAACCAATCTCGGGAATCAATGGATGTCAACAAAATAACAGTCAGGGTTCCAGTACGGCAATATAAGGTATCTGTAAACTGTTGGCAGTAGCCTCTACAACAGTGATGGTGAACCTTGGCACCCCAGATGTTTAGGAACTACAGTTCCCATGATGCTCAACTACACTGCAGAGTGCATGAGCATCATGGGAAATGTAGTTCCAAAACATCTGGGGTGACAAGGTTCACCATCACTGCTCTACAACAACTATATCCTGTGACATAACCTGTAGTGTGGTGGAAGACCAACATACACATTTAGGAGTCATGAACATACCATGAAAGAAAAACAAAAAGAGAAACACTAACTAGCAGCAGGTACCAAGCCACTACAAAGAGGGGAATGAGAAGTGAACGTAATACTATATGTAGCACTTAGCCCCATATTTTACAATAACAGCACCTAAGTTCAGCGCATACTGAGAAACTTTTTCTGAGTAATAGAGAAAAAAAAAATTAAAAATATATATCTATAGATATATCTAATAGATAGATAGATAGATAGATAGATAGATAGATAGATAGATAGATAGATAGATAGATAGATAGATAGATAGAGAGATAGATAGAGAGATAATAAATATATATATATCACTTACCCCCGAAGGAGCTGCTGGTTTAAATTGGGCTTACCGTTACCTCGTGTCCGTCACAGGGGAGTACCATAAAAAAGAAAAAAGATTCAATAATGTCTGCACCAAACATTACGTTTCTTTATGTTTGCAATTCTTTTATTCTTCAATGGTAGGTAGAGGGATGGAGGGTTAGGGGGGATTCAGGTACCTTGTATTGAGGATCAGGGTATTTCTTCTATCCAGAGGATGAATGGTTTCTTCAACTGGATATAGCATTCACCGGATAGGTGCCTCTCACTGACCTAGCAGCCGGTGCAATGCTCGGATACAGTCTCTGCCACAGGCTTGACAGAAAAAAAGAATAATCGTTGCGGTCGTTACACAAGTCCTCTGCCACAGAACGGTGTAACCAAACTTTTCCTAGGTTTAAAGCTTAACTGCACAGTACCAGTTTCTTTCAGCCGACCGACGATACTGTCAGATAAATGATCCAGGTTGCATCCTTCGATTGAGTTTCCAGGCTCCTCCTGAGATACCAGCATGCTTTGCTCGGTCACCTTCAGAGAAGTCCCCCCCGGTCTCCTCAAACTGATTGGCTTCTCCCCGCAGGCAAGAAAGCACAGGACCACCCTTTGGATCAGCAGGCCCCAGAGCTCTTGGGCCTACTTCTGTAGTAGCAACGCCTCGGGCCTGCCGCCCCGGGGCAGAAGAGCTGCCCCAGCCCCCTTTGGGCCAGGAGGTGCTTCAGGTCAGGGACCACAATGGAAAGAAAAAGACCCCAAAACATGGCGCCTGTACCTTAAATACCCTTACCCAGAATGCACAGCGAGTGAACCACTCCCACCGGGCTGTTTCTGAGTAAAAGGGTACCCAATGCATCCAGCCTGTTGTATTTCCAACACTTACCAGTGCCCACAGCGACACGCATGGTCAAGTGGAAACTGACAGAACCCAGCTGAACTGATACAGAAACCAATTAGTCTGAGCTAAACTACAGCTTCAGACAACCTTAAATTTACACCACAAATAGCTCCTGCCCATCAGGAGCAGGGCGCTATATATATATATATATATATATATATATATATATATATATATATATATGACACCTTAGGTGTCTAGAAAGTAAGTAAGCAGAAGGGGGAAAGGTAGGAAAGGAGTAAAGGAGAAGGGGGGGAGCCTCAGCGGAGTCACCGGTGCAATGCGTCAGGGTCCCAGGAAGAGTTCTGTTTAAGTATAAGTCACATATTCTTCCGAGAACCGGAACATGTCCCAGTATAGCCAGCGTGTGTTATGTTCCTCCATTCTGTCCCTAATGGCAGCTGTCAAGTGTTCCATCTGTTGGATATCATTCGCCCTGGCAAACCACTGTGACACCAAAGGTGGAGATTGCTGCTTCCACATGCTGGAGATGCATGCCCTCGCCGCGTTCAATAGATGTTTCAATAGGGATTTACGATATCTCTTAGTGGACAAGTTTAGAAGCACTGCTGCCGGGTTGGCAGTAAGGTTAACGTCTGTAAGATTGTAGACGATCTGCAGAACCTGTTGCCAGAATGAGGCCAGTTTTGGACAATCCCAGAAGATGTGAAGTAGTGTGCCAGTTAGGGTTCCACATCTCCAGCATATCGGGCTATGTCCTGGGAATATTGACGCTAGGACCGACAGGGTCCTGTACCAGCGCGTCAAGATTTTGAATGCGATCTCCTGATATTTGCTGCACAGGGAAGACCTGTGGGTGAAGAAAAGTATACGATTCTTTTGATCCTCCGAAAACATAGTGTTAAGATCTCTTTCCCACTTCTGCAAATAGGGGTGGTCGTTCTGAGATGTGGTTGCAAACAGAATAGCGTAAGAATAGGATAAAGATTTCCGCAAGGGCTCATCACAAGGCAGGGGGGAATTCAAAGAAAGCGTGCCCATTTTAGAATTTGAAAGCCTACAAAAGAAATAAAAAAAGAATTAAAAAGAAAAATCAATAAAAAGTTGGTTCCTCTGAGAATATGTCCTGTACATAAACAGCTTTATGTCACTCATATTTCTTGCCCAATGCATAATAAAAGCTCAGAATAACTTAAAACAAAACACTGGATTGGTTCCAAGTTCATTTGCCATTCTTAATTCGTGTTGGAGAATGAGAAAAATGAACCTTGCTGAGGGAAAGCTCTGCCATTAACTTGCCTGTCAAACTCTAAACTGAAATTATAGTGCACTTAGCATGCAACTCCTTAATGAATAATTTAGTTTAAAATTAAAGTTCCCTTATTAGCCATAATGATAGCTGCAACCGATATTGAATGCCCATTTTAATTTCCATCAGTTTGATTTGCTGAAAAGAAGATAGTTAATTTTCTTTTCTTTAAAGTAAAAAAAAAAATGTTAAATCCTTGATACCCACATTGGGAAGCAGAGATGTGTCTCCTTGTTCTTCAGTTGTAATTTATTCTTGTGCTTTTCAAATCCTTTTCTTGAAATATTTTAAAGGATAACTGTACTGTTACAGAAAAAAAAAGACTCAGTCAGCATCAATCGGCCTTTGGCTGCCTAGCGAACAGGAAGGAAGTACTTTGTTATTCAAGAATAGTACAATTGTACTGTATGGTCTTCACATAGCATTATGAGCTTCTTACACTGCTGCTCCTATTATGAGTGCCCAGGCATGTCTGAAAGCTGCAGACAATTGCGCAGGGTCTGGCTGTATCCTAGTGTCATTCTGTTATTGCAGTAGTCTCCAAACTGCAGCCCTGGGTTGCTTGCCTTTATCCAGCAAGTTGAGAAGTTTAGCGCACATGCTCAGCGTCATATCCAGAGGTTGTCTTTGAGAAATAGACGTATGAGTGCTGCCAGCATTTCTGCAGAGGTTGAAGGGGCGGGGGGTCAGCCTGTCAGTGCTCAGACCATACACCGCACACTGCATCAAATTGGTCTGCATGCCTGCCATCCCAGAAAGAAGCCTCTTCTAAAGATGATGCACAAGAAAGCCCACAAAGTGTTTGCTGAAGACAAGCAGACTAAGGACATGGATTTCTGGAACCATGTCCTGTGGTCTGATGAGACCAAGATAAACTTATTTGGTTTAGATGGTGTCAAGCGTGTGTGGTGGCAACCAGGTGGAGTACAAAGACAAGTGTGTCTTGCCTACAGTCAAGCATGGTGGTGAGAGTGTCATGGTCTGGGGCTGCATGAGTGCTACCGGCACTGGGGAGCTACAGTTCATTGAGGGAACCATGAATGCCAACATGTACTGTGACATACTGAAACAGAGCATGATCCCCTCCCTTCAGAGACTGGGCCGCAGGGCAGTATTCCAACATTATAACGACCCCAAACACAGCTCCTAAGCCATCTTTATGTAGAGCAACAATTCTTTTTTTCAGATCCTCAGAGAGTTCTTTGCTATGAGGTGCCATGTTGAACTTCCAGTGACCAGTATGAGAGAGTGAGAGTGATAACACCAAATTTAACACACCTGCTCCCCATTCACACCTGAGACCTTGTAACACTAATGAGTCACATGACACCTGGGAGGGAAAATGGCTAATTGGGCCCAGTTTGGATATTTTCACTTAGGGGTGTACTCACTTTTGTTGCCAGCGGTTTAGACATTAACCTCCCTGGTGGTAATCCGAGTGTGGCTCGGGGTTAACTTTCAGTACCAAAAGCGTTAACCCAGAGCCACACTCGGGGTTACACCGTAGTAACCCTGTACTGTTACTTACCCTGTCCCTACAATCTCCTGATGTCCTCCCGCTGTGTCCTCTGGCCATGTCCTCCAGCCGATGCATCCGTCTTCTAGGTTCCCTTCCCTGCGAGCGCCGTGATGCAGAGGGGCGGAGCCGGGTGAGAGATTCAAAAAAGTTTAAAGCATAACATACACACAATACACTGTAATCTGTTAGGCTTGCATTACTGTATTAAACCATTTCACCTTAGTTTTGTCCCTAGTGCTTTATCCAGTGCCCTGCATGTACTTTTACCGTTCTTTCTGCCTGGAAACTTGAGAACGTCCATGGCAACCAAAAAGCATCCCTTTAGGTCAAAAGCGGTTTTAGACCAGCTAGAATACAGTGATAGTGAATTAGAATCACTTTCAGAATTGAGCGATAGTGATTTGTGGGGAAATTCGTCATCAGATACTGAAAGTGACGACAGCGACGTTTCTGCGACTGAGCTCAGTGATGTGCGAACTTGGTGCTCTGTTGACTGTGGTATGGATCAGGCAGCGCCCCCAAGATTCCAATTTACTGGAGCATCTGGTATGAAAGTAGACGTTGAACATGACAACCCCTTGGCATACTTACAATTAT
This sequence comes from Aquarana catesbeiana, assembly GCF_042186555.1. NCBI lineage: Eukaryota > Metazoa > Chordata > Amphibia > Anura > Ranidae > Aquarana > Aquarana catesbeiana. The sequence continues at coordinate 662,258,220 of NC_133327.1, read as the reverse complement.
TTCTGACCAATGAGGTTATTGAAAAAATAGTTACTGAGACAAACCGGTACAAAGGGCAACAATCAGCTACTCTGCATCGGAAGTTTCCAAGAAGCAGAAAGTGGGAACCAGTGACCAAAGATGACATTTAGAAATTTCTGGGCTTAATAATACTTCAGGGACTGGTGGGGAAACCCCTGCAGAAGTAGTATTGGACAACTAATAAATTATTTGCCACTCCATTCTTTGGCACGGACATGTCAGAGTACAGATTTTCCCTGATCATGAAATATTTACACTTTGAAAACAATGAAGAATTTGATGAAACTACTCATCCTGCACCAAAACTAAAGAGAATTTGGGAAGTATCTCAAAAGATTCCAAAGAATTTCCAACTAAGTTATGTGCCAGAAAGAGATATCAGCATAGATTAAAGTCTAATGGCCTACAAGGTAAGGCTCAGCTGGGTACAATACATTGCATCAAAGAGAGCACGATTTGGTGTAAAATCCTACATGCCATCCGAATTGTCAACTGGTTACATTGGGAATTCAGTCATATACACTGGAAAAGGAACAAAATTCAATCCAAAATACAGCAAATATGGAATGGCAGCATCTTCCGTTCTTTCACTCATTGAGCCATTGCTAAATCAGGTCTAGTGCGTAACAACCGACAACTTTCATATGTCTCCTGAACTTTATGAGTTTCTTCTACAAAACAAAACAGATGCCTATGGAACAGTTAGGGCTAACCGGCGCGACATACCGCCAATGTTTGGCAATAAGAAGCTGAAGACTGGAGAAATGGTTGCCTGGCAGAAAGGCAAAATGATGGCATTGCAATGGTGTAACAAGAAAGATGTGTGCCTAATGAGTGCAGTTCATAATACGTCCACTGTTATGGTACGCATGAAAGGTGGGAAAGAATCATAAAGCCACAAGTAGTGATAGACTACAATAACACCATGGGAGGTGTTGACAGAGCCAACCATGCAATGACATTCTATCCAGCAATGAGGAAACAGCAAAAGAAGTACTACAAGAAGATCTTCAGGCATCTTCTTGAGCAATGCTTGTGGAATGCTTACATTCTACTAAAAAAAAGAGTGACAAGCCTATGATCCATTCTGACTTTATTTGGAAAGTTGCCGAACATATCTTTGTGAACCACTAAAGCATTAATGGCTGTGAATAGAGCTGGATGTCATTCTGTTGGCATGACGCCTTCATGGACTCTATCCCAACCAACCAAGAAAAAGTCAAGGATGTGCGTGGTTTGTTGCTCGAAGCAAGATGACAGTGGAAAGAAAATCAGAAACGAAACCAGGTTCCATTGTCCTGATTGTGACATCGGACTTTGTGCAGTCCCATGTTTAAAAATTTTTCATTTCCGGGATGTTTACTAAACCAATATGCAGTGTCTAGTATTACAGTGACTAGTAATATCGCACCCTTGTTTGGACAAATGTCAGTGTTTTTAGTTTAAATACATTATTGAATAAAATGTATTATTATTATTATATTATTATTTTTTTATAATTATTTATTATATAGCGTAGCACCCTCTATCTGGTGTAGGTGCTAGAGTGAGTTTTTTGTAGTGCAGGTAAATTTAGGCAGGCCTAGCAAGAAGCTAGGCCTGTTTGTTTTGATCTGTGGGCTGAGAGTGGTTTAGAGTAGGCTGGTGACTCACAGCTAGTTTCATCCTTCGGTTTCCTCCCTTCTGTTTCTAAAAGCTTCTAGAAAGAAGGTGGGGAAGAGATGTCCAGCTGCCTGGGGTGTTCCGGGGAGCCCTGACCAATCCCCAACCTGGATTAGCAGGGGGCAGGCCTCCCTAAATACCTGGAGTCAGCCCAGCTGGGAGGAGTTGTTCGGGTGGAAGAACTGGAGATGGAGTATTAGGCTATCGGGGCCTTGGGGAGAGCCCCCAGTCTAGGGAGGGTGACCTTGGGCCAGGGGCTCGGAGCTGAACAGGAAACCCACACAACCCAAGGGGTGTCCTGAACAGGAGCCGGAGAGGACAGTGGTGAATACTGCCAGGCAAGTCTCCAAGAGAGATCCATCAGGTGTTGGTGAGTGACAGGCACAGTCGGGAGAGCTGGGAGAGGCATGCCGGAGTGGACTGGGAGTGTGCAGTCAGAGATGGATGTAGAGCCAGCAAGAGAGACTGTGATGTCACTGGCAGTAAATTTGGGCTGCTGCAGCTGGGAGGGCTGTCAGGGTCTGCAATGGGCTGACTTGGATCAGTAGTCCAACAAAGAGGGCAGCTAGCACCAGTACTTTCTTTGTTACACCATAGGGTCCCGCGGTACCTGCCTGTAATGAGGTATTTTTGATAAGGCCTGGCTGGAACCAGAAGTCAGGCATAGCCATGTGCTAGCTGCGCCTGAAGAACAGTACTGGAGGGAGAAGAAGAAATAGTCTGCAGCAAGTTTTGTGCAGGAGGAGCAGGTCCGTCTTTAAGGCAGGGCAAAAGGGGCAGCTGCCCTGGGCTCTGTCATTGTTGTGGGGCCCAAAGCAGCTGCCTCATACTTGCCAACTATCCCAGTTTAAATTCCCTTGTCCCTTGAAGTTTTAGTCCTGTGCTGTGTCCTGATATCTCATTGTGAAGTGCTGTTACTAATGCTACCCAGCTCTGCCCTATTGTTGTGTAGAGATGACTCACCTGCAGACCCTATGTTTACATGTAAATAACCGGAATTCATATGTAAATAGCGGCGGCATTACTAAGTAAATAGCTGCGGCCGGTCACATTGATATCTAAATAAAGGCGGCATTCATATGTATATCATGCTCCCCTGCAGTGAGGAGATGATCTGCTGTAACCTCTAGCAATCAATCAGTGAGCAGTATTACTGTACAGTAATCTCTAGCAACCAATTACCAAGCAGAAATCATTTGCTGTAACCTCTAGCAACTAATCAGTGAGCCGTAATGTGTGCTGTAACCTCTAGCAACCAGTAGTAAGCAGCAATAAAATGCTGTAACCGCTGGCAACCAATCGCAATTGCTGCCTGATCTGATACCGTAAACTGATTTTAAGTCTAGTTGCTATTTATTGTATGTTTCAGAGCAGGTGGAGAGTGACATTGCATGGGGGGGCGCAAGAAAATTTTTGCCCAGAGTCCAATCAATATTAAAGACGGCCCTAAGGAGGAGAATATCTAAATTGTCGCAAACCATGCAAGAATATTTTTCCTGGGCATCCCATGAATTCCTTAACCCCATCCAAGTTCTAACCCCTCAAATAAAAAACACAGAAACAAACCTGATGGACTTGTTCATTGTCTTGGAGTGACTGGAAGTGAATGCTGGGCTGGGCAGGGTGACAAGTGGGCCACAATCACTCAGCAGCCCCTATGGGGGTACCACTACAATGTATGATTTTGTGTTTCAATCTTTACCATACCCGGGATGTCTACCAGACTCTTGTTTGGACAGATTTAAGTGAGTTATTCCTAAGAATTACAGGCCTACAATATAAAACAACAAATGTCCATGTAAAACAATGTACAACTTTGACATTCAAAAATACTGACATAATCAGACCACCAGGAAAGTTAATAGCTGTGTGTTGAATTGTTTTTGGGGGACAGCAAATTTACTCAGTTATACAAGCTGTACACTCACAACTTTACATTGTAGCAAAGTGTCATTTCTTCAGGGTTGTCACATGAAAAGGTATAATAAAATATTTACAAAAATGTGAGGGGTGTACTCACTTTTGTGAGATACTGTATATACTGAATTCGATGTATGTCATTTGCATTCCTTGCTTTGTTTCTGGTTGCTCTCTGTACTGAAAAAAAAGAAAGAATTTACAAAAAAGCAAAAATGCTGGGTAAGCAGTATGCAAAGTCACACTCTAATTAAAACTGAAAACTAAACCCTGAAATGCATGTAATGTAAGTAATGCAGCCTGAAAATTCATCTGGTTCTAGTTGTTATGTATCAAGCTACTTCAGTGCTTTAAATCGCCTTGTTGCTGGTAATTTGATTTTGATCGAACACCAGTCCCTACACCTGGGAATGTAGGTAGGGGGAAGAAAATCACTTTTGCATTATGCTCACCCATGGGATCATGGCAGATCTCAAAAGGTCTTTTGTTCAGACATAATATTATGTGCATGTGGATGTCTGTTAACCGTAATCTTGTCATCATGAGCTTCCAGTAATGTATAAAAGCAAGAAATGAGTTCCATTAAAGTGGAACTAAAATCCACAATACTTACCTCTACTTCAACGGTCTAGGGTCCCTCGTCGGCACCTGCATCTTCTCCCATTTCTTCTGTGTTCCGGGCTGCAACTGTCTTCATTGGCTGGTGCAGGATGGCATCATTCCTGTGCAAGTTGTCATGCTGGATCTTTTTCAAAATGTATACTGAGCTGCGCATGCATCTCACTATATGTTCTAAAGAAGAATGCGAGCGGGCAGGTAGGTTTATTTTATTGCAGAAGAGACATTGCATGTCTCTTTTGCAATAAAGAGCCTAACTGGTCGGATTTTTGTTCCCATGGTTCCACCTCTAATTAAGAGCAACAGTAAACAGCCTGTAAGGGGGGCTTGTAATTGGCCAGGTGTTGGCGCCAAACTGCACAAGTCCCTGCTCCATTTCTTCTTTGTTTGGTCAGCTACCAACCTACTGGTAGATGGAACCCTTCATCACATTGTGTCAAACTCCTAGCCATAGGCCCGCTCACAACATTCCTGACTGGAGGCCTTTATATTTAGAAATGAAGGAATGTTCACGCATGAAATGCATTTACTGTACTTTACTGTAACTTTGCAATGTTTACATGACATCTGACATCATATTCACATACAAGCAGAATTATTTGGCATGCAATGCCATACACAGGAGTGGACATTCTGTAGATTGTCATTCAGGTGCAGAACGCCAGCATATAATTTTGTAAGCCATCTTCCCTTTGCACCTCCTCTCATTGGGAGCACCATAGAGTTGGGACCACTTCTCTCATGTATAGTAAGTCAACAGCATTCAGCATCCATCAATCAGTAGACTCAAGGTGCCCTCATTAGCATACTAGTCCCTCTCTATGTCCCTTTCATAGTTCTGCCCAGCCGGGCACTCTCCTAGTTGGCACACTCATCCCCAGGGTCACCAGTACTCACATCGGAAGACTCTGATCTGGCCTAAAAGGCCTTTTGCATCCCACTCACAGCCTACAGAAGACCGTAAAAAGACTCAAGGCGACTACAGCTGCTCCTACTGAGTGTCGAAATACCTCGCCTTGGGTTTCAGCCCTACTTAGGGCCCTTGGACAGTAGCTGACCAGTAGCCTAGTAGCTTTGGAATGTCCGGCTTCTATGCCTTGAATGAAGCCCTAGGCCCCTCCCATCCTGGCATTTATATGAGCACTAACTCCACCCATTACATCACTAGACTAAGGCTTTCGCTAAAAGGGGCCTAACACCCAATAACCACTTTCTTATACAAGACTTTATTAGGAACAGAGCCATCTAGTGGCAAACAAGCTAACTGCACCTGCTAACACTCCAACAAAAAAAAGAGCATACCATCCTCCTTCCCATTGTCAGTGCCCTAAGGCCCCTTTCACACTGGGGTGGTTTGCAGGCGCTATTGCGCTAAAAATAGCGCCTGCAAACCGACCTGAAGGTCCCGCTGCTTTGTCTCCAATGTGAAAGCCCCGAGGGCTTTCACATTGGATCGGTGCGCTGGCAGGACTGTAAAAAAAAGTCCTGCTAGCAGCATCTTTGGAGCGGTGAGGGAGTGGTGTGTATACCGCTCCTCCACCGCTCCTGCCTATTGAAATCAATGGGACAGCATGGCAATACCGCCAGCAAAGGCGCTTTGCGGTGGTTTTTAACCCTTTCTCGGCCGCTAGCGGGGGGTAAGACCCCTGCTAGCGGCCGAATACCGACGGTAAAGCGCCGCTAACAATAGCAGCGTTTTACCGCCGACACTGCCCCAGTGTGAAAGGGGCCTAAGTTATATGGTTTAGTCCTGTCTATCCAAGGGTACAGTGTAATTTTTATTAGGCATGGTCAACTCAAGCTGTAATGGCTGAGTTTAATTTAATGGTTATGCAATGTTTAGCTTTACTTATGTTTTATATTTATTTTAAAACAATAAAATTATTTCTTTCTTTTAACTTTTTTTTTTTTTTTTTTCATCACAACTAATAATAAAATGCCTCAGCTAATTTCAATCCACAATGTTGTATTGTGTTTTTATTAATTCATTTGGGGGTTCTGTCCATATTTTATTAACTCCACCCAGTGCAGGCTGCTCAGAGATACATTAGAAAAAAAACAGAGTATGTGTGACCCCCCATGTGATGGCAGAAAAAAAAGACCAGGTGGTCCATCGAGTTGTCCCCCTTTTATATTAATATAGCTGTATACTGTATATATAATATATAACATATATATGTATTTGTTTGGCTGTTTTTTTTAAATTTTGTTTTTGTTTGTTTTTTTTTTTTTGGTTCTGTTAACTTTTTGTGCTTGGGTATAGATATATGTTTGCCTGAAGCATGTCTGAATCCTCTTATTGTTGACTGACTCACTATGTCTGCTGGAAGTCTGTTCCAAGCATTAAGTATGTTTTCGGTAAAATAATACTTTCTAGGGTTAGTTTTGAACTTTCCTCCTGCTAGTTTGAGATCTCGTCCCCATATTCTTGATCTTGGCTCCATATTGAAAATCCTGCCCTCCTAAAACCTTATTCACCCCCTTGATGTATTTAAAGGTTTCAATCATGTCTCCCCTTTCTCTTCTTTCCTCCAAAGTGTGTTAAAACCTTTGTAACCGTATAACGAATGGCCATCATTCATATACTATTGCATCATATTATCTGCAGGGAAATGTCAGATGCGCTTTACAAATACAATTAACTAAGCGTGATTTTATTTTCTAATTTTCTAGAACTATTGTATTAAAAAAAAAATGCTGATGCAGAAACAATGCATCCAATTAAAAACGACCCCAAGACTTTTCTTCAATGGTGGCTGAAAATAATACATTTTAACCTTCCAAGAATAGAAGAGAGGTCATGCCTAATGAAAATATTGACTTGTTTTTCATTGTATAAATGTTACTTTTGCCTAAAGGGGATGCTATGTAATTGTATTTTGAAATCCACTATATTGTCGTCTTGAGTTTTCATCTAGTAATACTAACATTGCTTTCCAATCATTTCTAATTTCATCAATCGATATTCAGATTTGTAGCTCACAAAATAAACCACCAAGACTAATGCATATATAATGATTATTAAAGTTGTGCCGGCACAAGAGATCTGTCCATCTTAGAAAGTTTCTCCAATCAAGAGGAATCATCCCAAGACGTCTGCTGAGAAACCAAAACTTCTGGGAGTGTTTATCTCCTGGTCTCTTGCAGCCCTCAGCAGGGCCGTCTCAATAGCATAATGGGCCCTTGGGCAAAGTAATGCACTGGGGTCTATTTCAGGAGGGTAGTACCAAGGCCATGAGTAGAACGCTGCTGCAAAAAGTGGGTGTGGCTAAGTTATGCTAAATAATGGGCATGGTTTTTAGTCTGATTAGAAACTGCAAATTAGATCTGCACGATTAATCGTCAAGAATCGTTACTGCGATTTTTTCCCCGTTGCGATCTTGACAAAAGTGTTTCACGATTCTTGATATGCAAAGAATTCTCCCTGCTCTTCTGAAGCCACAGCCCTCAAAAGAAAGGAATAAAAAAAAAAAAAAAAAAACGTGCAGTCTGCCAAGAATCACAACATTCTTTAGCAGTGGAACTTAAGTACAAACATTGTAACAATTTGCCAATGGAATAGACTTTGTGTGTAAATGAGGAAAGTTTAACCACTTAAACACTAAACTAAACCTTTTTCTGACATTTGTTGGTTTCAAGTTAAAATCATTTTTTTTCTCTAGAAAATTACTTAGAACCCCCAAACGTTATATATATATTTTTTAGTAGAGACCCTAGAGAATAAAATGGGGGTTGTTGCAATATTTTATGTCACACTGTATTTGCGCAGCGGTCTTTCAAATGCAATTTTTTTTTTAAGAATTACTGTAATGAATTAAAAAAAAAAAAAAAACTAACCAGTAAAGTTAGCCCAATTTTTTTGTATAATTTGAAAGATTTTATGTTGCGAGAATCGTGAGAGAATCTTGATCTTTTTATTCTAAGCAAAAAAATTGTGATTCTCATTTTGGCCAGAAACATGCAGCTCTACTACGAATAAAAACAACCAGAGAATTATCCCAAATTAAATTCACTCCTTGTACACACTGTCCTGCCTTCTCTACATACTGTCCCCCTGTACACACTGACCCTGGTTTCCTTTGTGCACACTGTTCCCACTTCTTTATTACACTATCCCCCTCCCTGTACACACTGCCCCCCTGTCATAAATGCCTCTCCCAGCCTGTATTTATGTACACTCACCGGTCACGTTATTAGGTACACCAGTTCAATTGCTTGGTAACACAAATTGCTAAATCAGCCAATCACATGGCAGCAACTCAATACATTTAGGCATCTAGACGCGGTGAGGACAACTTGGTGAAGTTCAAACCAAGCATCAGAATGGGGAAGAAAGGGGATTTAAGTGACTTTGAACGTGGCAGGGTTGTTGGTGCCAGGCGGGCTGGTCTGAGTATTTCAAAAACAGCTGATCTACTGGGATTTTCACACACAACCATCTCTTGGGTTTACAGAGAGTGGTCCAAAAAAGAGAAAATATCCAGTGAGCGGCAGTTGTGTGGAGGAAAATGCCTTGTTGAGGTCAGAGGAGAATAGGCAGACTAATTTGAGATGATAGAAAGGCAACAGAAACTCAAATAATCACTCGTTACATCCAAGGTATGCAGAATACCATCTCTGAATGCACAACACATTGAACCTTGAAGCAGATACAGCAGTAAAAGACCACACCTGTTAGCTACAATTTGCACAGGATCACCAACATTGGACAATAGAAGATTGGAAAAACGTTGCCTGGTCTGATGAGTCTCAATTTCAGCTGCGACATTCAGATGGTCAAGTCACAACAACATGAAAGCATGAATCCATCCTGCCTTGCATCAACGGTTCAGGCTGATGGTGGTGGTGTAATGGTGTGGAGGGATATTATCTTGGCACACTTTGGGCCCCTTAGTACCAATTGAGCATCGTTTAATTACCACGGCCAAACTGAGTATTGTTGCTGACCATGTCCATCCCTTTATGACTACAGTGTCCCCATCTTCTGATGGCTCCTTCCAGCAGAATAATGCACTATATCACAAAGCTCCAATCATCTCACCACTGGACAATGAGGTCCCTGTACTCCAATGGCCTCCACACTCACCACATCTTATCCAATAGAGCACCTTTGGGATGTGGAACAGGAGATTCGCATCATGGATGTGCAGCCGACAAATCTGCAGCAATTGCGTGATGTTATCATGTCACTATGGACCAAAATCTCTGAGGAATATTTCCAACACCTTGTTGAATCTCTGCCACGAAGAACGAAGGCAGTTCTACAGGCAAAAGGGGGTCCAACCCAGGACTAGCAAGGTGTACCTAATAAAGTGGCCGGTGAATGTATGTCTGTGTGTATATTTCTGTTAGGTCTTGTTCACATGGGCATACTTAAGCTTGCCACCCCTGCGAGGGCCATGAGGATGCACAGGTCCTCATTCAGGCAGTCCCATTCATGTCAGTTAGGATGTAACGGCTACACAGGCACAGCCACTGCTCTTAAGCTGATATCAGCGTGGGTACAGGTCCTCGAATCCACACTGTCTGTGTTTGGGGACCCGCATCCAACAGAGCAAGAGAGTTGCAGGCAGTGTGTGAGACACTGAGAAGGCCTAAACAATAAACCTCTGCTCCTCTCACTACAGGGGAGCCAAACTAAATGTACCTAACAGATAAGAAGAACAGCAGGGCGCAATCTGAATGTAGTATATTAACAGATTTATTGTGGTGGAAAGACAAATGGCAGCTCACAGACTTGTGACAGTTAAAATCAGATTCTTCATATAGTAAGGGCTTCCAATGGATTGTCTCACAACAGCAGGGAACCTCAGACCAGGATAGAAACATTGGATGGATACACCTACAGGACCAAGTGGTCCACTTTCTCATCTAAGCCTCCATCCAGCCTGACGTCTGGACTTTCCAGGCTGCAAGTTGTAGGAAGAGGCTCCCTATCCCAGATACATGAGCTGACCGCTCACAGATTACATACAAAAAGTGCCATCTCTTCTTCCCATGTGAGTTGCTAATTTATTAGTATTTCTCAGTACATTTAATGCTGTGCTTAGTTTGTGGTGCCCCCTGGTGTGTTTTCTTGGTCCTCCCGGATTATCCTCCACCCAATGTGTCTGTCCTGGTCTGAGGTTACTTGTTGTTGAGACTGTCCATCGGAAGCCCTTACTATGTGATGAGCCTGATTTAAGCTGTCACAATGTGAGTTGTCATTTGTCTTTTCACCACAATAAAACTGTTAACCACTTGCCTACTTGGGCACTTTTACCCCATTCCTGCCCAGGCCAATTTTCAGCTGTCAGCACTGTCGCAATTTGAATGACAATTGCGCGGTCATGCAGCATTGTACCCAAATACATTTTTTATCTTTTTTTTCACACAAATAGAGCTTTCTTTTGGTGGTATTTAATCACCACTGGATTTTTTTTTTTTGCTGAATAAACAAATAAAGACAGAAAATATTAAAAAAAAAAAAAGTTTTCATTGTTTGTTATAACATTTTGCAAACAGGCAAATTTTCTCCTCCACTGATGTGCGCTGATGAGGCCACACTGATGGGCACTGGTAAGCTGCACTGATGAGGTGGCACTGATGGGAATTGATGGGCACTGATAGGCTGCACTGGTGAGCACTGATAGGTGGCACTGATGGGCACTGATAGGCGGCACCGATGAGGCAGCACTGATGGGCATTGATGGGCACTGATAGGTTGCACTAATGGGCACTGATGAGGTAGCACTGGTGGGCACTGATGAGGCTGCACTGATGGGCACTGACAGGTGGCACTGATCAGCACTGAAAGGCAGCACTGATGAGCACTGATAGGTGGCACTGATAGGCGGCACGGATGAGGCATTGATGGGCACTGATAGGCTGCACTGATGGGCACTGATGAAGAGGCACTGATGAGGCTGCACTGATGGGAACTGACAGGTGGCACTGATCAGCACTGAAAGGCAGCACTGATAGGCGTCACTGATAGGTGACACTCATGAGGAGGCACCGGTGGGCACTGTTGGGACTGCACTGATAAACAGGACACTGATAATCAGTGCCCTGATTATCAGTGTACATGTCCCTTTTTCGAAAGCTGGATATCGGCTCTCTTTTCCTTTCCTCATGCTGTCAGCATGAGGAAAGGAGTGCCGATAACTGGCTTCTGTTTACATGTGTGATCAGCTGTGATTGGACACAGCTGATCATATGGTAAAGAGCCGCTAATTGGCTCTTTACCTCAATCTGTGATCAGCAGCAATCACAGAGTGAGCCACCCACGCCCTGTAGCACACGTGATCACAGGAGGCCATTATATTACAGTCTCCTAGAACTAGCTGCCCGTGCTGTAGCAGTCATTTGGCTATAGCACGATCAGCAAGCGGTTAATATACTACACTCTGATTGCGCCTTGATGTTCTTCTTATCTGTTTAGAGATATTTCAGTCTCTTCAGAGGTGCTGCATCTGGTGCAGAAAGTTACCCTGAACGCGCCAATTTGACTCTATGTACTTTTGTTCTACTGCATAGACATTTATGTACACCAGCGGTGGCCGGTCCATAAGGGGCACAGGGGCACCGCCCCCCTATTCTCCATGTGCCAGCCCCTAATCTCCATGAGGGGTGCCGGACACAGGGATTTCTTTGTTTTTTTTGTGAAGCACGTGATCAGAGCCTGAGGCTCTAATTGGCTTCAAAAAGGTTGGGCTTGGTGCGCAGAGCACTGCTCCCCGAGCGCACCCACTTGTGACATTGGCAAATGTTGATTCGCTATTGTCTTCCTGCTTCTCCGAGCCAATCAGGACAGGAAGCGGGTCCTAAGATCGGATTGGCCGAAGGAGAAGCGACCAGATTGACCAGGAGAAGAAGCCGGGGAAACCGCCGAAGCCGCCTGTGACCTGGATGGGGTAAGTGCAGGGCGAGTGGGCAAGCAAGCAGATGGGTTTGTTTGCCGACCCCCCCCCCTCAAAAAATGGAGCACCAGCTGCCACTGATGTACACCCAACACTTATTGTGCCATATACTCCACTACTACTGTAAGTTTAACTAGCAGTACACTACACTAGGATATTGTATATTGTATCAAGGACTCCACTGGTGAAGAGTTCCTTGCCCTGTCTTACAAGATGTAAAGTAGGTACAGATAGTACAACACATTATGTAATAGTGCAGGAGCCAGAAGCAAGTAACTGGTCAACTACAGTAAAACCTTGGTTTGAGAGTGTTTGCAAGACAAGCAACACTTTTAAATACATTTTGACTTGATATACAAGTAGCGTCATGTCACAACTGAGTATAAAACAGAACAGAGGCGCCTCTAAATGTAGTTATATGGTTACATTTAATGAAGGTACAACATTTACAACATTTAGCAACTCACATGGTTGATGATTAAAAGAGGCACATCTAAGTATGCAGGCATCCGGGGTAAAGCTGTCCACATAGACCATCCTCCGCACCACCATCACCATCATCCCTTCCACGCTGTGCTCCACGAGCGCTTCAAGCTTCGCTTTCAGATCGCTCTATTGCAGGGTAGTCTTCCCGATTACGATTGCAGACTGACAGCGGTGAGAGCCAACGGTGTGGTGGATGGTCTATGTGGACAGCTTTACCCCGAATGTGCCTCTTTTAATCATCAACCATGTGAGTTGTTAAATGTTGTACCATTATTAAATGTTACCATATTGCTACACTCAAATGTACCTTCATTAAATGTACGGTAACCATATTGCTACACTTAGAGACGCCTCTCTTCTCTTTATTACTCTGTCGCTCCTGCTGGATTTTGCTTCTAATCCCCTTGTGGAGGCTTCCATTTGCGGATGGACATTTTATGGTTACACAACCTGGTCACATTGCTATAATCTTTTTATATGGACTATAAACTGAAGGACTTATGAATAAATGGTTGTGGAACTAATCATTTGAGTTTCCATTATTTCTTATGGAGAAATTTGCTTTGATATACAAGTACTTTGGATTATGCCGCGTACACACGAGCAGACTTTCCGGCAAACTAGGTCCGACTGTCTTCCCGACAGACTTTTGGCAGAGGTCCGACGGACTTTCAGAACGAACGGACTTGGCCACACACGAACGGACTAAGTCCGGTCGAAAGTCCGCTCGTTTTGTACGTGATGACGTAAACGGGACAGAAAAAGGAATTTCAATAGCCAGTAGCTAATAGCTTCCCTTGCGTCGCATTTGGTTCGTCGGACCAGCACACAGACGAACAGTTTTCCCGATTTTTAGTCCGTTGGACTTGAGTTCGTTGGACAGATTTGAAACATGTTCTATTTCTAGATCCGTCTGATTTTTTCCCCAAAAAACGATCGGACTAGCCCACACCCGATCAGATTGTCCGACGTACTAATCCTGTTGGACCTAGTTTGCCGGAAAGTCCGGTCGTGTGTACGCGGCATTACAAGTATGTTCGCGGAACGAATTATGCTCGCATTTTACTGTATTTTTATTAAGTGACTTCTTGCTCTGTCATGTTGCTATACTGCATTGGAATTATTTTAATGAATGCAACCCTTGTTACTCTGTGCTTTAAAAAGGTAGCTCTGGTTATAAGTAATACGTTTTTCTATATGAGCCGGTGAAAGAAAGTAACAGATGTAACCAAGTGCCCACATCATAACCAGATGTTTCCTGAGCTGATATAAAGACAGCTGTAATTTTGCAATGACTTCATCATCGTTATATATCCACTAGATGGAGCACAATTTGTATTCTGCTTCATAGAAGAGTTTCATTATTATAAACATGCCAAAGTATGGTCTTCGAGATGTTTCATGCATTTTGTAACGGGACAGTCCAGCCAAAATATAACATTTAGCAAAAAAATAATGTATTGTGTCTGATAAATTACGCTTGTCTGTTGGTGGTGGAATTTAACCCCTTTATACCGACGTAACACATATATGCGGCCTCAATGAACTGGGCTTTTTTACGTGGGACCGCATATATGTGTTTCTCCCACTGTGCTGGGAGTGCGCCGCATAGCGCACTCCCAGCACAGAGACCGGGGTCTCACCGAGAGCCCCGTGCCCGATACTAACGATTGGGACCAGGATCACCCGATTGACCTGATTGGCTACCACTGTGATCAGTCACTGTGAAGCCCGCCCATGTGTTTTTTTTTTTCATTTTGTGAATGGAGAAGGATACAATGTATCTTTCTCGTACCTTGCAGAAAGAAAAAACAAAAAAAATGTTCGTAATTTTTTTTTTTTTTTTAAATAAATAAATTAAAAATAAAATAAAACATAAAGTAAAAAAACCTAGATCAAGGTTAGTGCCATGGTTAGTGTTTGGGTCAAGGTCAGGGTTAGTATGTTTTGAACAGGATTTTATTTTTTGTTTCATTAATTTTTATTGTAAAGAAAGGTATAATATCATACAGTACAACAAGTAACTGAACATTGTGTACTCCAAAGGGTGAACAGGACACGAAATGTCAACGTTGCAAAAGAACAAATAAGTAATGTTCCAGGTGCAAGGCACCAAGAAGGTAGAACAAAACAGACAAAATAAAACAATAAAATAATAGAACATTAGCAATATGTCAGTAGCAGAGTGTGGTCTGACCAGGAGTTTTTTTAATTAGCATCAGTGTCAGTTAGGCTCGATTCACATCTATAGATATCAACAAAACCTGAGGAATGCCCAGGAAAAACTCCAAGCCTACTTACCACCAGCTCGCAGACAACCAATTGACCTGTCTAACAGTATGCGTTAAAAACAGGGGTTCAGTCCGCACGCATAAGCCACAGAGCCACGTCACGGCACCCTGTAATCTGTGGTCCTTACACTAAAATTTGTGTGTCCCCACAGTGGAGGCACATGCATTCTAATGGATAAGTGAGGGCAGGTGGACTGAAGGGAGCCCACCCCTTCTTAAAGGTACAGGAGCACACCAAACACCCAGCAGGTAGCACAATGGCTGCAAAGGTGTCGGTGCGTTGCTGGACCAATACACACACCAACGTGATCACAAAACCTTGCCACCACCCTCATTTATAGCTGGCTAACATCTATGCATGCTGCTTTTGAGCGTTTCTGCAGGGCTTTTTGCGGTTTTTGGACACGCATTTTTACCACGATTTTTAAGCGATTTGCGTTTTGCATTTTTTTTACACTGTATATAGCTGGTTGCTAAGGAGGGGGCCGGGAAGCCGGCCGCTGCATGCTTAACAACCGATGAGTCATCTTTCAGCGGCTTCCCCACTGAATGTAAAAAAAAAGAATTGCCCGTTAAAAAAAATTGTGAAGAAAAATCAGCGTGGGGTCCCCCCCAGGTCCATACGATTTGGAGGGGACCCCTCACGCCAAAATTTAAAAAAGAAAAATGGCGTGGGGTCAACACCTAAATCCATAACAGACCACATGCCCTCAACATAGGGGGGGTGGGTGCATTGGGGCGGGGGGGGGGGCTCTGCGCCCCTCCACCCCAAAACACTTTGCCCCATGTTGATGGGGACGAGGGTCTCTACCCAACAATCCTTGCCCGGTGGTTGTCGGGGTCTGCAGGCGGGGGGGCTTATCAGAATCTGGAAGCCCCCTTTAACGAAGGAGCCCCCAGATCCCAGCCTCCCCCCATGTGAATTAGTATCGGGTACATTGTACCTCTACCCATTTACCAAAACAAAAAGTAGTGTAGTGTTAAAAAATACAGTAGACAGTTTTTGACAAGTCTTTTATTAAAAATATCTTCTACTTCCCCGCTTCTTCCTCTGGTCTTCCTCCATCTTCTCCCGAATCTTCATCCTCCGGGCTTCTCCTTCTCCCGCTTCTTCTTACGCTCTTCTTCTTTCTCCTGTCTTCTTTGTCCGGTGTTCTTCTTCCTCTGCCGCCGATGACCCTCCTCCGATGCTGCGTCCCGCTGATCTGTCCGTGCCGATGTCAAGCATGTCTTGGATAACGATGGGGGCATGGCCATCAGATGATGCCATCTGGAGGCCCTGCCCCCCCGTGACGTCACCGCCTGGGCATGATGGGTCTGTGATGTCACAAGGGGGCAGGGCCTCCGGATGGTGTCATCTGATGGCCACGCCCCCATCGGTATCTAATATACCACTGGGCAAGGGTTGACGGGAAGAGGCCCTTGTCCCCATCAACATAGGGGCAAGGTGCTTTGGGGTGGGGGGCGCAGAGCCCCCCTGCCCCAAAGCACCCACCCCCCCATGTTGAGGGAATGTGGCCTGGTATGGTTCAGGAGGGGAGGGTGCTTGCTCATCCCCTCTTCCTGACCTGCCAGGTAGCATGCTCGGATAAGGGTCTGGTATGGATTTTGGGGGAGACCCCACGCCATTTTTTAAAAGAAATTTGGCATGGGGGGGTTCCCTCTGAACCCATACTAGACCCAGGGGATTGGTATGGACCTGGGGGGGACTCCACGCTGTTTTTTTTCACGATTTTTTTTTAGTCGGCAATTCTTTTTTTTTTACATTCACCGGGGAAGCCCATTGACAGCTGATGATTCATCGGTTGTTGAGGATGTGCCAGCCGTCTTCCCGGCCCCCTCATTAGCAACCACATATATACAGTGTAAAATTTAAAAATGAAAAAAACGCAAATCGTGGCAAAATCGCGGTACTTGCGTTTTTGATGCGGGTCCATTGAAATCTATTACATGCAAAACGCTGCATTTTGCCGGGGGAAAAAAGTCCTCAACCCTTTCCAAAAACACAGAGGCACAAAAATGCATTGATCTGAACATGTTCCTTAGGAACCCATGTTAAAAAATTTCCTTGCATTTCTGAAAAATGCATCAAAAAACACATTCGTGTGAATTGAGCCTTAGGCTCGATTCACATCTATGCATGTTACTTTTGAGCGTTTCTGCAGTGCTTTTTGCAGTGCTTGCCGCATTTTTGGACACGTATTTTTACCGCGATTTTACCACAATTTTTTCTTGCACTATATATAGCTGGTTGCCAAGGAGGGGCCGGGAAGCCGGCTGCCGCATCCTTAACAACCGATGAGTCATCAGCTGTCACTATGTGAACGAGTATTGGGTATACATTGTACCCCTACCCATTCACCAAAAAAAGTAGTGTAGTGTGAAAAAATACAGTAGAAAGTTTTTGACAAGTCTTTTATTAAAAATATCTTCTTCTTCCCTGCTTCTTCCTCCGTTCTTCCTCCGTCTTGTCTTGCATCTTCATCCTCCGGGCCTCTCCTGCTTCTTCTTACGCTCTTCTTTCTTCTGTCTTCTTTGTCTGGTGTTCTTCTTCCTCTGCCGCCAATGACCCTCCTCCGATGCTGTGTCCCGCTGACCTGTCTGCGCCGATGTCAAGCATTTCTTAGATAACGATGGGGGCGTGGCCATCAGATTATGTCATCAGGAGGCCCCGCCCCCTGTGACGTCATGGGCCCATCTTGCCTCGGGTGGTGACGTCAAAAGGGGGTGGGGGCGAGCCCCCCCTGCCCCAAAGCACCCATCCCCCCATGTTGAGGTCATATGGCCTGGTATGGTTTGGGTGGGGGGTGCTCGCTCATCCCCTCCCTTTCCTGACCTGCCAGGCGACATGCTCGGATAAGGGTCTGATGGATTTTGGAGGGACCCCACGCCATTTTTTAAAAAATTATGGAGTGAGGGGGTTCCCTCCGAATCCATACTAGACCCAAGGGCCTGGTATGGACTGGGGGGGGGACCCCACGCTTTTTTTTTTCCCAATTTTTTTTTTTTTAGCTGGCCATTTCTTTTTTTACTTTCAGCGGGAAAGCCCGCTGACAGCTGATGACTCATCGGTTGTTAAGGATGCAGCAGCTGGCTTCCCGGCCCCCTCCTTAGCAACCAGCTCTATACAGTGTAAAAAAAAAAATTAAAAATGTGATACTTGCGCTTTGATGCGGGTCCATTGAAGTCTATTACATGCAAAATGCGGGAAAAAAAGTCCCCAACCCTTTCCAAAAATGCAGAGGCACAAAAATGCATTGATGTGAACATGAACCCATGTTAAAAAATTTCCCTGCATTTCTGCAAAATGTATCAAAAAATGCATTAGTGTGAATAGAGCCTTAGGCTGCATTCACACCTATGCATTTTTAGTGCTTTTTGCATTTTGCAGATTTGCACTACAGAACGTGTCCATAGAAAACCATGTTAAATGGACTGTAGTGCAAATCTGCAAAATGCAAAAAGCACTAAGGCCCCATTCACACTAGCGCGTTTTTTGATGCATTTTGCATTTTGCAGAAATGCACGGGAATTTTTTAACATGGGTTCCTATGGAACATGTTCACATCAATGCTTTTTTGTATCTCCGCGTTTTTGGAAAGGGTCGGGGACTTTTTCTCATGCAAAATGCAGCGTTTTGCATGTAATGGTTTTCAATGGACAAGCATCAAAAACGCAAGTGCACCTTTTTTGCAGCGTTTTTGATGCGTTTTTGGTGCGTTTTTGGTGCGTTTTTGCCGTTTTTTTTTTTTTTTTTTTTATTTTTTTTTTTTTGTAATTTTTTTGTAAGACTGTAAAAAAAATGAAAAAAAAAAAAAAAAAAAAAACGCAAAACGCAAATCGCGGCAAAAACGCGGCAAAAACGCGGCAAAAACGCCGCTAAAACGCGGCAAAAACGCGGCTCAAAAACGCGGCAAGCATGAAAAAAAAACCTCCAAAAACGCTCAAAAGCAACATGCATAGGTGTGAATCGAGCCTTAAAATGCATAGGTGTGAATCCAGCCTAAGGCTCGATTCACATCTATGCATGTTGCTTTTGAGCGTTTCTGCAGTGTTTTTTGTGGTGCTTGCTGCGTTTTTGAACAGCGCTTTTACAGCGTTTTTGCAGCGTTTTTGCCACATTTTGCGTTCTTTTACAGTTTTTTATACTGTATACAGTGTAAAAAAAATGCCAAAAACGCAAAACGCATCAAAAACGCTGCAAAAACGCAGCAAAAACGCTGTAAAAACACTGTAAAATCTTGTACTTGCGTTTTTGATGCTGATCCATTGAATTCTATTACATGCAAAACGCTGCATTTGCATGAAAAAAAGTCCCTGACCCTTTCCAAAAACGCAGAGGCACAAAAATGCATTGATGTGAACATGTTCCATAGGAACCCATGTTAAAAAATTCCCATGCATTTCTGCAAAATGCAAAATGCATCAAAAAAACGCGTTAGTGTGAATGGAGCCTAAGTGTCGGTGTGTTTTAGGTTGGACAAAAAAAAATGTAAAATGCTCACTATTGCTTCTGGGCTGTACTACTGGTACAAACAACAAATAGCATACACATATGTGGTATTGTTGCGATCGCCAGGAGCAGGAGATTTTATTTTTGGGTTGTTCTTTGGTGGTAGGTTATGGTAGTGTAACGAGAAATACAGCTAAATTTAAAAAGTATCTATATATATTTTTTACTATTTTGGTACAGTTTTTATTTCTTTGATAATAAAAAGAAAATCAGGAGATATCACTTACCACTTACCAGCAAATAAAAACCCAATTTGTCCTTAAAAAAAAAAAAAAAAAGGTATATTCCACCTGGATGCACAGTTGTCATATATATGGTTTTAGGTCTGGTTCACACCTATGCATTTTTTTTGCATTTTTCATTTTGCAGAAACACACTACAGTCCATTTAACATGGTTTCCTATGGATGTAGTTCACATCTGTTTCCATTTTATGGAAAGGGCCAGAGATTTTTTTCTGGTTTTTGGTTCCATAGACTTCAAAGGATCAAAAGCATATATTGAAAAACGCAAAATGCACCTGGAATATGTAAACTGCAACCTGCATAGGTGTGAATCAGGCCTTACTAACACATGTCAAAGTTGCGAAATTGAGCTTAGGCATTTCAATTTGTTTTACCCTTAGGAGTGAAGGGGTTAATAAGGATTGTCTGTGAAGATCATTCATTCTTACAATGATGTTGAATAATAATACTCTAGAAAATTAAAAAATACTCATAGTGGGATTTTTAAAGCAACCAAAAAGTCAGTTAATAATTAAAATAACAACGTTTATTTTTGAGTATTAAAATTTAACTTGATTAAAAAAAAAAAAAAAAAAACAATTCACAAATGTTTCAAAATCTGTTAAAATGTTTGTATGCACATTCCCACAATATGCAAAAAAGTTGTTACAGCATGTGATACAAATCTAGTGATATCCCCCACAGCTGATTGTCAAACTGCGATCATACTGCATGTAGCACCCCATTAGGGCGTACACACGGTCGGACTTTGTTCGGACATTCCGACAACAAAATCCTAGGATTTTTTCCGACGGATGTTGGCTCAAACTTATTTTGTCTACACACGGTCGCACAAAGTTGTCGGAATTTCCGATCGGCAACCACGCGGTCACATACACCACGTACGACGAGACTAGAAAAGGCCGGTTCAGAACCAAGCGCGGCACCCTTTGGGCTCCTTTTGCTAATCTCGTGTTAGTAAAAGTTTGGTGAGAGACGATTCGCACTTTTTCAGACTCGTTTCTTTCAGATCGTTTTCTGCCGTTCAGTTTGTGCTTGTGGGTTTGTATCTGCTCTTCAGTGCGTGCAGTCAGTTCGTATCAGAGTTTTCTGTGCGATCTTGCCCGCTCGTTGCTGTTTTTCAGGTCGCTCTTCACAGGCCTTGCTGTTCTTCAGTGCATTCTGTTACTTCGTTCTGAGCAGCCGACCGTTTTCTAGCCATGTTTCGTATGCGTACTCCTTGTAGAGTTCGTGCTGTGCGGGGGCTTGGTGTTGGGGTCCTTACCTTGACACAAGTCCAGTCCATGAACAGGGTGGGGAGGAGTTCATGGACCAAGAATTGGTTGCTTCAGCGTGACCAGTTCTCTCATATGCCTTTGCTCCGTGAGATCCGTGAGAATAATCCTGATGATTTCAGGAACTTTCTCAGGATGACGGACCCCGTGTTTCACCGTCTGTTGGCTTCGCTGACCCCCTATATCAGCAGGCAGGATACCTGCATGAGACAACCCATCACTCCGGAGCAGAGGCTCGTCGCTACCCTGCGGTATTTGGCCACAGGGAGAAGCCTGCAGGACTTGAAGTTCTCGACAGGCATCTCCCCCCAGGCTCTGGGGATCATTATCCCAGAGACCTGTTCTGCCATCATCCAGGTCCTGCAGAAGGAGTATATGAAAGTAAGATTTTTATCCTTTTATATCACATTTTATTGTATTGAATGTTTGCTAATATATTGTATTTCTTTCCTCATTCCCTAATTACCATGATTGTAATATGCTGTGAATGTCCCCTTTGTTCTCATGCATGCTGGATTTTTATGTAATTATTATTTTATGTCCTTCATACATATTTGCCCTTCACTAACCTCCCCAGCATGGTGTCTCCTGCCCTATATTCACCTCATGTAGTCACTTAACAATGTATTTTATCAGCTCCATAGTAGTGCTTTACCCCAAACACCCCCTAAAATGTTTGGAAATGTTATTTTTGATTTAAATTCAGGCAGAGGGCCAGAGGCTTTTTTTTTTGTGGTGTCCCCAAATAATTTTTAGTAACCCTCCCTCCCCCAACTGCTAAGTCAGCTGATCCCAATTCTCTATCCTCAATCATCTATCTGGTGACTTTGCAAAACCCATACACACTATACCCATCTCTTTAGTGCTCAGATTTATGGATGAATTCCCCAAAGCATGTAGTGCAAGGGCCTGCCTGTATACTTTCCAATGGTACTGTTTAAAGTTTTTGTATCCTATTATTATCTTGATAGGTAATAGCAGAATGTCCAAATGTCCTCAAATGTGTACAATGTGTATTTATATCTTTGTATTATGACACTTCTTACCTGTCCAGTGGTCTGCCAATAGTGTAACTAAGGAGGGTCTGTTCAAAGTA
This sequence comes from Aquarana catesbeiana, assembly GCF_042186555.1. Lineage (NCBI taxonomy): Eukaryota > Metazoa > Chordata > Amphibia > Anura > Ranidae > Aquarana > Aquarana catesbeiana. Next base: position 662,236,197 of record NC_133327.1, on the reverse strand, counting down.
ATACCCATTATTTAGGCATTCATCTCTCAATGAAGTGAAGAGGGTTACCTGTCCAAGATTTCCACACACCCCCTATAATGTTAGAAATGGCCCATGAGAGGGGGGGGGGGGATATGATAGGTGTACCTTATACTTTGGCCTTGTTAAATTCCCCTTAGTAAATGCTATCTGGAGGTTGCCCCATAATGTTTGTGTCTGCTTGCCATGTTTCTGAGTAAAAATAGTAATGTTTATTGTTTTTTCCTCAACAGTTTCCTTCCATGCCACAGGAATGGCAGACTGTGGCCTCCCACTTTGCCGAGCGGTGGGACTTTCCTAACTGCGGAGGGGTAATTGATGGGAAACACGTCCACATCGTCCCACCACCCAACTCGGGGTCGTACTATTATAATTACAAGGGGTTTAATAGTATAGTGATGTTGGCGGTGGTGTCGGCTAATTACGACTTCTTGTATGTGGACGTGGGGAAGAATGGCCGGATGTCTGATGGTGGAGTCATCGCCCAGACGGAGTTCTACAGGCGTCTCCAGAATGGCAGCTTGGAGTTGCCAGCTCCAGAGGACAATGTGGAAGGACTCCCATTTGTGTTCGTTGCTGATGAAGCGTTTGCGCTGGGGGACCACCTGATGCGGCCATTCCCAATGAGGACCCTCACCCCGGAACAGAGGGTTTTTAATTACCGGCTGGCCAGAGCCCCAAGAGTGGTGGAGAACACATTTGGAATCCTGGCCAGCCGGTTCCGACTATTTCTGACACCCATCCATATGGCGGAGTATAAACTGAACCATATTATACTGGCGTGCTGTGTTCTCCATAACTTTTTAAGGAAACATTCAGCCAACTATGCTGGCTCAGTTGGGCCTGAGGCCGGAATCCAACATCAAACCACACTGACGGCGCTTGAAAGTGGCCGTCCTGGCTTGCCCTCCCTGAGTGCCCGTGATGTCCGGTTACGCTACCTGGAGTTCTTTGCGGGTAGGGGGGCTATCAATATGCCAGACAATCTGTGAAGCCTTTTTATAATAAAAAAAAAAAAATTCTTGGTGGACATTTACTGCTTGTGTTTGTTTTAGCTGACCCTGACAGAAATGTGTTGGGTCCAGAAAATGTCGTGATTGTGTAACCTTATACAAAGCACTGTTGGCTGTTATTTCCTAAATGCAAAAACACATTTCACTACAAGTGCACTTGCAACTGCACTGAAACTGCACTTGTAGTGCAAAGAGGATTTGCCCTTAGGAAATAACACCCATTTTTGCAGAAAACAGAAATTACATCACCCCAAAAGTGTTGTATTGTAGTGTTGAGACAATAATCCACACATTCTTGAGTAAGCAACTTTTTTCACATGTGCATTTACCAAAGGTTTTTAAAACAAACCAACATGTTTGTTGTATAACAATTTTTGCAGTAGCATTATCAAAAATCAAAATGTCCATTTCAGATAAAACAGGCCTGTGTAATACCAACAAGAAAGCCAAAAAACTTGAACTTACAAATTTCACATTAGGTAAAACCTGAAGGCTATATCAGACATCAGTATTTAGAAACTGGGTTTGATATAGCGTTCAGATGGGGGGAAATCACCCCTGGAAAAGCCAAATTTGGAAGATGCACACCAATTTACGAATGTCAACATGTGCTATCTGCCATCAGGGGGGATCAAGGGACGTGTTTTGGGGGAGCAAGCCCTTCCTCAACGCTACTTTATAATTGAGGAAGGGGTTGCACCCCCAAAACGCGTCCATTGATCTCCCGTGATGGCAGATAGCACATGTTGGCACACTGTGTGCATCTTCCAAATTTGGCTTTTCAAAACATTGCAAAAATATTTAAAAGATTGGACCACAATCCAAAAAGTGATTTTGTGGGGTTTTAAATTCGCCCCAAAACATCAATGATGTTATTATTTTTTTTAATAACATCATTGATTTTTTGCTGTATGTTTTGCAGTTCGACATTACACCCCATGATCTCCCCGATCAGGATCTGGGCACTTTCTGATGTGAAATGTTCTGGATCCCTCACATCACGATCACCTAAAAAGAGAGAAAGAAAACAAAAACAGGTATCAAAAATCTGCCACCATCCATCTCTTTTACCTGAGCCTGTGGTCGCAGACACTCACCTGTTGTGGTGCCAATCTCCACCACATCTTCTTCTTCCTCCTGCTCTTCTTGTGTTGGTGTTAGTTCCCCTTCTTCCAGAGGTGGGGGGTCTGTGGTCTCCTCGGATGAGGGGTGTCCTCCGAGTCTTTTCTCCCCTATGTAAAACAAAAATGGTATAATTAGCACACAGATATTTGATGGCAGAACTAGAAATAGGAAACATTGCTTGGAAGTGGTGTACAATTGTCTATTTTAGCCGAGTTCCAAGATGTATTTTTTTTATTGGCCTTTGTCAAGCTGCACTACTTTACCTGTTTAGTACAAGCTTCACAGATGGAGACCCCCCTATAGTATACACTGGAGCACCTGTGTGGCCCCCTAATACCCTAATAAAAATGGTGTTCTTGTGTCCCACACTAGTGCTCCAGTGGCATCCAAGTAGGCCCAAAAAAAATGTGTGAAAATGCATATGGCCTAAACAATGGTGTTTTGGAGGCCGAAAGAAAAATGTTTGATACGAACGAATAATGGGCCCATGAACATTAAAGTTGCCCTTTTAAACGTTACAATTAATAAAAGCATATGGAGCAGCACGAACGCAATAAAGACAGAAAGAATAGGAACACAGCACAACTACTTACTATTTTGCAGCACTCTCCGGATCTTTCGGTACTGCTCTGGTTCTCTCAATTTCAGGTCCGACCACCGCTTCCTGAGCTGATCTTTCGATCGTCATACCCCGAAATTCTTCTGCAGACTTTTGATCACTTTCGCCATGATCTTGGCCTTTCTGATATTGGGGTTGGGGTAAGGCCCATACTTTCCGTCATAGTCGGACTTCTTCATGATGTCGACCATCTCCAACATCTCCCCAAAGGACATATTTGTGGCCTTAAAACGTCTCCTTCTGGATCGGGACGTGTCCGGATCCGGGCTTTCCTCCTCCTCCTCCTCGTTCCTGCAATTATCTTGCACCTGCTGTGACTCCGCCATGTGCTCTTCCCCCACTGCGCCAAACGAAAAGGGGCGGGGAATAGACTAGAAAGAACGCCAGGGGCGAGCGGAGTTACACGCATGCGCAGTGTGTATAAAGCGTAACACGCGTGCGTATTACGTACGATCTGTGAGCGGAGGAAGGAGCATTGGACGCGCCGATCGTAAGAACGAAGGTAAGAGACAAACTTGTGCCTATACTGCTTCTACATTGAAGACTATATTGTAACAAGATTAGGAGAGATTTGTCTGACATTAGGCTTTGTCTTGTGTTGTGTCTTGCAGTGAACATGGATATCTTAGTGAAAGACAATGACTTCATGTCAGTATTCATAGATATCTTAAGGGAGCTGCCCTGTCTGTGGGAGATTAAACACCCCCATTTCAAGAACCAAGCAAAGAGGAAGGCAGCACTGGAGCAATTGTGTGAAATTGTGAAGCAGGTGATCCCCACGGCAGACATCACCTATTTAAAGATCTTCATTGGTGGCCTGAGGAGCACATATGTAAGGGAGCGCAAGAAGGTCCTGGATTCACAGAGATCCGGAGCAGCAGATGACATCTATGTCCCCAGGATGTTGTACTACGACACTCTTGTCTATGCTAGCTGGTCCTGGGAGATGTTGTTCTACCACCAAGATGGTGCTGGAGGTAGAAGAGAAGTGTATATATACTGGATGTATATAGTTGTGTCCCTGAAGAATTCCTTGTTGATTAAGTGGGCATCCCATAATAACCCTATCCCCATCCAAGTTCAATTCCCCTAATAAAATGTTACAAAAATAAATAAAGCTGCAAGGTCTGATTCCTGACTCCAGAGTGTGTGGAAAATTCTGTGTGCCTGGCTGTGCAGGGTGAGAGAAACCCATATTTACCGGCAGCTCCTACGGGGAGGTAGCACTAGACGAACAATTGTTGGACCATTCAGCCAGGGAATGCCACGCATTTAAAAATTATTTTACATTATCTTCTTCGGGGAAAAGATACCATTCTAGAATATAAACATTTTTTTTTACAATATTGTTACTTACATGATCACAATACATAACTCTGCATGCAGAAACAGCATCCCAACATGCACAGGACATATACACTATATTGTCAAAAGCATTGGGAAGCCTACCTTTACACACACACACACACACACACATACACACGAACTTTGTGCACTGGTCCAAATCATTTTGTGGAGGGGGGATTATGGTGTGGAGTTGTTTTTCAGGGGTTGGGCTTGGCCCCTTAGTTCCAGTGAAGGGAACTGTGAGGGGAGTTACTTTGGGTGGGGGGGTGTAAAAACCCAGCTTACCTTAGAGAGGTTGGAAAACTGTGTTCAGCTCCCCAGGCCCCTCTTATGTGTAAGTTACCCTGTGTCTATTAGGGGCACAGGGTGACCGAGAAGTCATCTGGTTTGCCCTAACCAGACTCCCAGTACAGCCGGTCGGCTTCTGGTTTTCCAGCACGCTCCTCCGACAGAAGCCAGCTTCTGTCGGACTGGCTGCCATGCACACGAGCCAAATGTTGGCCGGTTTATATCGCCTGACATTCGGCCCTTATATGACCAGGCCATTTTTTTTTGCTATTTGGCACTGCGCTACTTTAACTGGTAATTGCTCGGTCATGCAACGCTGTACCAAACAAAATTGATATCATTTTTTTCACACAAATAGAGCTTTCGTTTGGTAGTATTAGATTACCAAACAATAGGTGAAATACTGTGCCTTCAAAAACACAAGTTTCACAGTAGCGCACTATTGTGAATAAATCAAATCCAAATCTTGTGAAAAAATTTTGAGGCAAAACTATTGTAAAACTATAAAAAGTGCCCATATAAAATATATAATATATAGAAAAAGTGCAAACTCAAGTCCAACAAAGTGTGATAAAACAGGTGTAACTAAAAAATCAAAACAGTACACCATATAGCCACCACCAAGGTGATCTGTGCTGGTTCCACTGCCTTTAGAATAAAGATCACCAGATGCTGTTGCCATTCACTCTCGTGTCTGGCAAATATCGCTTTTCAGTATTCAACACCAATCTCTACATGTAGGGACAAAAGTTGAGACAGAGCCTCCAATACTGTAAAAAACCTTTAGGTACCCACTTTATTTAAAAGTAATGCACTTACATCACAATAGTATTGAAATCGCCTTCACATTTAAAATCAATAACATGCCGGGTGCCTCAGTGCTGCAATCTCACCATCCCCTCGCTCGCACTTCCTGGGTCACCGTCTCGGCGTTAGATCCAGTTACCGTGTAGCCACGCTCCGATGCATTTTGTCACCTCCAACTTCATCACAGGGGGTCACAGACTACAGATCGGAAGTGTAAAAAATGCGTTGGGGTGTGGCTACACAGCAACTGGGTCTGGCGCTGAGACGGTGACCAGAGTGTTCTGGTGGGGGGGTGTCAAAGTGATTTTTCAACAATATAAAGCATGGACACATGGATGGATGGATGGATGGATGGGTGAGTTTGTGCTGAATATTGAAAATGAATTTAACAACATTTTCAGTTTATGGTGTTTTGATACAGTTTAGTTCTGCTTTAAGTAGCACCCCCATTCCTCCTCCAGGCTCTCTCCCCCTCCCTGTTGCTATATTTACTACTGCCAGCAAAACTGAAAGCTCTGTGCACTGCCCAACCTTTCCTTAGCAACCCATGACATCATAGGTTGCTAGGATGCAGGTGGCTGGCTTGTACGGCTTTCAGTTTTGCCGGCAGTAGTATAGCTAGCAGCAGGGAGGAGGAACGGGATGTGCTCTAACTGCTTCGGGTAAGGTAAACCGGATTTCTAGCATCAACAGGCCAGTGCAGATTCGTGCTCATGCTCGTGCACATTGCACAGGTTCTAATATTAATGAGTGAAGGAGCAATGCTACCTATGCAATGGCACTTCATCATCCACATATTCATGCGCAAGCGCGCATCCGTGCGCCAGCAAGTGCACACGCCAATTAGCACTTGGCACCCAGTGACCTATTTAAACTGGTCTATCACTATGAGCAGTTGCTGAATGGTCTTCAGCTGGTTCCTGTGTTCCCAAGACCTGATTCGTTGTACTTGCTTACTCGTGTATGACCCGTCTTGCCTTTGGACTTAGCTTCTACTCACACTCTAGCTCTCTTACCTACTATTCACTATTCTCTTGGCTTGTTTAATGGATCTGATCTGCCTGCTGACTCTGTAACCCGTTGCCTGCCTGTTAATGACCTTGGCTTGCCTCCTGGACTTGCTTTGCCTGCTGATTCGGTGTCTCGCTGCCTGGTTGCCGCTGACTGCTGCTAATCTCTTGGTTCTGCTTCCGTCCCACGCTCTGGTGCCAAGCTGCTCCTGCATCCTGTTCCGAGCACTGCGACTGCCAGCTCTACCCACCTACAGAGTAGACATCACCAGCTAGCTGCTACAACACTTGTGCCACTCCTTGCCTTTACACTCTCTGTCTCCACCTTCAGAAATGTTGGGTGGGAGGTGCAAGAGAGGCCTACACAACATTTGAGTTCTCACCAGGTACATGATACTCTGTATACACAGAAGTTAACATACAATACCTTAATCATCGGACTGTATCAGGGCTTTCTGTAATTTTGTAATTTTGCCGCGGCATCCCTGGGGACTCTTTGCGGTACTCTAGGTGAAAACCCGGCTCTAGTAGTAAAAAGGCTCTGTCCTCTACACTCGCTGCACTGGTCTCAGTCACTATAGTCACCCAGGCCTACAGAGTAGATGCCACACTAAACCTACTGAATGTGAGAGCTACTCGTACAACCACCTTGGTCATTCGCATCATTCTTACATACACATCTTCCACCAGCATACACCCAAATCTTTTCCCTCCTTTCTCCAATCTTCTATCCCTGCTTTAGGTTTGCATCATCTGGAGTTGCCCACACATTGTAATAAAATAAAAAAAACATGAGGATTGATTACGGCAGTGGTTTTCAACTCCTGTCCTCAGGACCCACTAACAGGTCAGGTTTGCAAGATAACTGAAATACATCACAGGTGATATCATTTGCTGCTCAATGATTGCAGTATTCTAGTCTGCATCTCCCAAAGTAATACTTAAAATCTGGCCTGTTATGCCTCATACACGCAAACGGATTTTTCCCCAACAAAACCGTGGAATCATAAACCGAAGAGTGTTGGCTCCAACTCTTGCATACACACGGCCACACAATTGTTGGCCAACAATTACGAACGTAGTGATGTACTAGATGTACCAAGTGGTTTTGCAGCTCCTTAGCGCCACCTTTTGAGCTCCTTCTGCTAATTTTGTGTTAGTAAAAGTTTGGTGAGTGTTGATTTGCGCTTTTCTTTTCGCGTTTTTCATTTAGCGCTTTTCATTTAGCGCTTTTCATTTTGCACTTTTCATTTAGCACTTTTCATTTCGTGCTTTTCAGTTCGTTTCTGAATGGCCATTTGTCAACCAGACATGTTGCGGAATCGGAGGAGATAACGTGTGATTTATGATTGGCCTTGGAGTTATTGTTTTGACATTATTTTTTTTGGTTGACTAATGATTTGATTTGGTATATTTTCTATATTTTTGGATGCATAGAATGCACTTTTTGGTTAAGTTCTATTGGCAGATAGCATGTCTAATTGTATTTGTTTTCTTTTTTTAATGCACAATAAAAAAATTGTGTAGAATAATACTTGGCTATGTGTTTTACTTCAAATGACAGTTTGGGAGTCGGGAGTTACATTTATAAAAATACAATGTAAAATTGACAAGGGACACCAACATAATTGTATCTTTGATCTTAAAAACTACAGGATAACGGTGTTGTGGTAACTTGCACAAATAAAATAAAAAAAGCATAATAATATTATTTTTGATATCACTAGAAAAAAAAAAGCCTTTGCAAATTTGTTTGCAATAACTCCATCAGTATCACCAGCAAAGCAGCTTCATTATTATCCCATTGAAGAAGAAGAAAATTGTGCGCTGCATTTGGAGGTTTCACAAATGTTAATTCTCCATTACGAACGCTAGTTTACAAGACTGACCGCTTCTGTCTCGTCCTTGCTTCCAAGCATGTGTGTTTGTACTTTGGACTTTTGTCCGACGGACTTGTGTACACACGATCGGAAAATCCGACAACACACATTTGTCTGCGGAAAATTTTAAAACCTGCAAGCCAAAATTTGTCAGCGGAAAGTCCGACAACAATTGTCCGATGGAGCGTACACACGGTCAGATTTACCGCCAACAGCCTCTCATTGAACATTTCCTGTCTGAAAGTCCGATTGTGTGTACAAGGCAAAAGAGTTTCAATTTGTATGCAATCATGCAGGCCCTTGCACTATATGGTTTAAGTATTACTTTGAGGAGATGCAGACTAGAATACTGCAATCATTGAGCAGCAAATGATATCACCTGTGATGTATTTCAGTTATCTTGCAAACCTGGCCTGTTAGTGGGCCCTGAGGACAAGAGTTGAGAACCACTGAATTACGGCCACATAAACAACAGACAAGGCAAAATGATCAAATATGAAAGGCCATCCTATAGAATAGTTTCAAACCCCTGTTTAGAACCTTGTTTACCAGAAAATAACAGTAATTAATTGGAAGCACTTCATACCTGTCACTTATCAGCAGTAGGGACAGGTATTCATTTTTTCCAACTGATTACTGTTTCCTATCACTTGCTGTGATATTTAATTGACTGTGAAAATGAAAAATCCTCCTTTGAGGTTATTAGGAGTTAAAGTGGGTGATGTATAAAAAAAAAAAAAAGTTCACACGCAAATTGCACATATGTGAAATATTAGACACATATGCAACAGTATTTATATCATGAACTAGAATAAAAATGCAGATATTTATATTTATTAACTAAACAACAAACTAATATAGCATCTGCACTAAACTGATGAACACTAAAATATGATTGGAGACTTTGAGATGCTGCATTTTGAACATCATCATTGATCTTTAAAATTTTTGACAAGGCGTGCCATATACACTATATTACCAAAAGTATTGGGATACCTGCCTTTACATGCACATGAACTTTAATGGCATCCCAGTCTTAGTCCGTAGGGTTCAAAATTGAGCTAGCCCACCCTTTGCAGCTATAACAGCTTTAACTCTTATGGGAAAGCTGTCCACAAGGTTTAGAAGTGTGTCTATGGGAGTGTTTGACCATTCTTCCAGAAGCGCATTTGTGAGGTCAGGCACTGATGTTGGACAAGAAGGCATGGCTCGCAGTCTCCGCTCTAATTCATCCCAAAGGTGTTCTATTGGGGTGAGGTCAGGACTCTGTGCAGGCTAGCCAAGTTCCTCCACCCTTAAGCTCGCTCATCCATTATGGACTATTATGGAGGGGGGATTATGGTGTGGGGCTGTTTTTCAGGGGTTGGGCTTGGCCCCTTAGTTCCAGTGAAGGGAGCTCTTAAGGCGTCAGCATACCAAGACATTTTGGACAATTTCATGCTCCCAACTTTGTGGGAATAGTTTGGGGATGGCCCCTTCCTGTTCCAACATGACTGTGCACCAGTGCACAAAGCAAGGTACATAACAGTGGAAGACTGGGAAGAGTACAAACATGTCTTTCTCAGGGCTTCTCTCAGCAGTACGGTCTGGGGAGCAGCATCACCAGTAGACAGAGAGATCATCACCACATCTGTCACACAGCTACTCAAGCTCATACCGGAGAAATAAACGGATTTGCTGGTATTCAGCTGCAGGTCCAGCATTCCTGTGTGGCTTCATCAAAGCCAAAATCATCAATCCATGACAGGCCCCTCTGCCAGCAGTGCCCAAGATTGAGCCACAAGACTGGTGAGAGGGTTCTTAACCCAATGCACACACTGTTCGGCAGGAAATTAGTCTTCTATTTGCTCATTATAGTCGTATCCTCTCGCTCTCTGAGTTAGTGTCTAACACAGATTTGCATAATTTTCACATCGATGAACTATTTGGGATTGTCTGGCCTAAAGAAAGTCTTGCAGGCAGACTTGGACCTAGCATGGTCACTCCAGTGCACTCGTGTGCAATATAGCTCATGGGAGTAAGACTTATCCAGTGCCACTGCTGTTATCCACCGCTGCGCTTTTTGCACCTTTGGTGATCCTGTTACTGTTTAGGCCGACTTGGGTGGACAGTGAGGAATTAGGCCCAATTATCATCTTCTGTTGTCACACATGTGTGATTTTGTATAAACCTACCCTGTATGGTAAACAGCATATTACTTTATTGTACTCACTGTCCTGTCTTATCCTCTGTTAGTTGCTTGCTAATATATAGTCAAGGGCTATAAGTTCTTAACCTTAATATAGAAGGTCTTATGCCCTGTACACACAGTCGGACATTGATCGGACATTCCGACAACAAAATCCTAGGATTTTTTCCGACGGATGTTGGCTTAAACTTGTCTTGCATACACATGGTCACACAAAGTTGTCAGAAAATCCGATCATTCTGAACACGGTGACGTAAAACACGTACGTCGGGACTATAAACGGGGCAGTAGCCAATAGCTTTCATCTCTTTATTTATTCTGAGCATGCGTGGCACTTTGTCCCTTGGATTTGTGTACACACGATCGGAAATTCCGACAACGGATTTTGTTGTCGGAAAATTTTATAGCAAGCTCTCAAACTTTGTGTGTCGGAAAATCCGATGGAAAATGTGTGATGGAGCCCACACACGGTAGGTAATTTCCGACAACAAGGTCCTATCACACATTTTCTGTCGGAAAATCCAACCGTGTGTACGGGGCATTACTCTACAACTTTGCTTTGTCCACCTTCTTGAGATCAAATCCTAAATGGTGTGAATTTATCTGGGTGTGTCAGAGTGGTAGAAGTCTCAATACAGTCAAGACTAGTATCAGAGGACCCATTGAACTAGTGGCTTCTTAGGGGTAGTGCTACATTAAAAAAATGCAAAGTACTGTATATGTTATGTGTCCCATCTGTGACTCTATGTCAATCAAGGTTCAGTGACTGCACAGAAAGGACATTAGACAGAATAGCAACAAAAGCCTAATAAAAACTCTAATGCCCCGTACACACGAGCGGAATTTCCTTTGGAAAAATCTTGGCTGGTTTTTCCAACGGAATTCCGCTCAAGCTTGGCTTGCATACACACGGTCACACAAAAGTTCACTAAACTTTCGACCGTCAAGCACGCGGTGATGTACAACACTACGACGAGCCGAGGAAATGAAGTTCAATGCTTCCGAGCATGCGTCAAATTGTTTCCGAGCATGTGTAGGAATTTTACGCGTCGGAATTGGTACAGACGATCGGAATTTCAGATCGGAACTTTTTCCGACCGAAAAATTGAGAACATGCTCTCGATCTTTTGCTGGCTGGAATTCCGCCAGCAAAAGTCCGATGGAGCATACACACGGTCGCATTTTCGGACCAAAAGCTCTCATCAGACTTTTGCTGGCGGAATTTCCGCTCGTTTGCACGGGGCATCACTGTACTGTAGAGACCAAGAGTTGACGTGGAAGAAAAAGCATCGATGGGACAACTGTAATCTGGGCACCTCACAAAAATACAAGTACAAGAAGAGAAAAGTCATTGCTTAGATAAATCATTTGGAGTTTGCCAAAAGGTATGCTGGAAACAAAGCAAACAGCTAGGACCTCTGATCTGTTGAAACCAAAATTGAACTTTTTGGTCTTGGTGTAAAGATGAAGTGGTAGCATGTGGTGTGTTAGCAGGCACCGAAACACGGGCTAGGATAAAGGGCAGTGATATATAGTATCTATAGTCTTATCAGCCCACGTGGGTTTAACTTTAACCCCTTCTTGCCTGAAGTACTCACACACATAGGCCTATGTTTGATACATGATCCAAGCAGAATCTCTGGGGCCTGGGCCACTTGACACATGAAACATCAGGGGGTTCTCTCTCACCGTGAGGCACGGGATTCCTTTTCCTCCTAAACCACACACTCCAGAGCCGACCAGACTTGCACCAGTAAAGCACACAACTTCTCGGCTCAGGTATTGGCTGTATTTAACACATCGCTCTTGCAGCGTATCACTCGGAAGCTCTTTGTTGCTTAAGTAGTCCTTTACTTTAGATAATGGAAACATACTATTCCAAATTATGGGTACAGGTATTCCAAATCATTAGTAAACTTATTTTTCAATATCACAACATTGTCCTATTGAAAGAGAATATGAGCATAGTGGCACCTGAGCCATTGCGTACACTTCTGAATAGACCCTTACCAGGTACTTCTTTCTCTAAGGTATGCCAGCTGCCTCTCTTTCGAAGAGGGGAACACACGAAAAATCCTCTGTAGGACCCCCTTTTCTTTGCAGATCACAGACACAGACCCTACATCCAGGCTTCTACTGGATCCTTATAAAAGGGCACCTTGCACCACACTCCATCTCTAAGGTGGGGAACCCTAAAAGGCGAACTGTACCTGCCTACAGGTGTTTCTACCATTATTGACTGAATGCTGAGTATTAATACAACCAACATGTCTCCTCTGTCCATTTAAAGTGGTTGTAAACAATTACATATACCCAGTGAACTGACTGAGCTCAGGTGATACACAGAAACAAATCCTCCTACATAAGTTGTACCTATTTATCTCCAAACCCTCTCTTTTTTATATCAGTTCAAAGTGCAGAATTTATACAGCTTGTCTGTACTTTCAGAAAGCAGGGGGTGGGGAGCTGAAGGTGCACTCTGCAGAGCTCAATGAGAGCTGATTGGAAGGAAGGGACACTCTCCCCTCCTTCACACAGCACACATGAACAGAGCTGAGGCTATTAATCATCGGTAGTGTGCTGGAGATCCTTCCCCGTAACCTTTTTACCTCTTGGTGTCAGGAAAACTTGTCAGAAGTGGCTTATGCTGATAGCAGAGTGATGAGGCAGTGGACAGAAATTGTACTTAGTGCTCTGGACTGAGACAAATACACACTATAGAGAGATATGTTTTGTTCAAATTTCATGTCCGAGGTTTACAACCACTTTAAACTAACCTTTTGTGTTACAATAAACACATGGTGTGTCTTTAATTGAATTAAATAAAAATTCCAGATTGCAGTCCATAATGGAGGGTGGGGGGTATTCTTATTAAAGTCACTTTCAGATACCTAATACAGTAAAACCTTGGTTTGAGAGTAACTTGCTTTGAGGCTAGATTCACACCTATGCATTTTTTGTGCTTTTTGCATTTTGCAGATTTGCACTACAGTCCATTCAACATGGTTTCCTATGGAACACGTTCTGTAGTGCAAATCTGCAAAATGCAAAAAGCACTAAAAATGCATAGGTGTGAATCCAGCCTGAGAGCGTTTTGCAAGACAAGCAAAATTCTTTGATAAGTTTTGACTTGATATACAAGCGATGTCTTGATATACAAATATATAAGTAGCGTCATGTCACAACTGAGTATAAAAGAGAAGAGAGTCGCCTCTAAGTGTAGCAATATGGTTACATTTAATGAAGTTACAACACTTAGCAGCATATTACTACACTTAGAGGCGCCTCTCTTCTCTTTTATACTCTGTGGCTCCTGCTGGATTTTGCTTCTAATCCCCTTGTGGAGGCTTCCATTTGTGGATGGACATTTTATGGTTACACATCCTGGTCACATTGCTATAATCTTTTTATATGGACTATAAACTGAAGGACCTATGAATAAATGGTTGTGGAGCAAATCATTTAAGTTTCCATTACTGGAGTGGGGATAATTACTGCGCTAAACCCAAAAGTGGTTCGGGTGTCAAGCAGCTGCATAAAAATGTGACAAACATATAAAGAATCGGAAAGGTAAATACTGCAGCACTAACCAAGCAAATACCGTATTTATCGGCGTATAACACGCGCCCCAAGTTTTGGAGGGAATTTTAAGGAAAAAAACTTTTAGGAGGGAAGTTTAAGGAAAAAAACTTACATTTAAATGCCCATCAATGCAGCCTCATCAGTGCCCATCTGTAGCATTGTCCCCCATTGCAGCATTGTCCCTGATTGCAGCCTTGTCCCCCATTGCAGCCTTGTCCCCCATTGCAGCCTTGTCCCCCATTCCAGCCTTGTCAGTGTCCATCAGTAGTCTGCAGCCTTGCCCTGTGTCGTTTGCAGACATCTGGTATTTAAAAATGGCGCCGCCGTTCTCAGCCGCTCTCGGCGGCTCTCTCGGCGGCTTTTGGCCGCTTTCGCCCATTCTCGGCGGCTCTCGACCGTTCTCGGCGGCCTTCGGATGCACTCAGCTTTCGGCGGCTCCGAAAGCCGCTGAGAATTGCCGAAAGCCGCCGAGAATGGCCGAAAGCGGCTGAAAGCCGCCGAGAATGGCTGAAAGCCGCCGAGAGCGGCCGAGAATGGCGGAAAGCCGCCGAGAACGTCTGAAACCCGCCGAGAGCCGCCAAAGGGCTCACAATCGGCGGGGGATCGGCGTATAACACGCACGCATGATTTTCCCCTGATTTTAAGGGGAAAAAAGTGCGTGTTATACGCCGATAAATACGGTACATAAATGAAAGGGGTGGTGGAGAAAATGATGCAACAAATTTAGATATATAAAGTGTCCAATAAATGTACATTTATTGTTCTGCGCAAACTGTTGGCGCTATATAAATCCTGTATTATAATAATAATAATAATGTACATAAACTCAGCGAATGAGTAACCAAACACCAGGGAGCCCTGGAAAATGTGAAAAAATATACAGGTGTGTGGGTTATAGTCCAATCAAGGCTGATCTTCTAGTGAAGAGTGGTGAAGACCCGAACACCGTTGGATATGGTGGACATCAAAGATATTGCATCATCAATAATAAAGAAGTGCGTGTGCCCTTACCGGAACGGGTGGACTCCTATGTCAGTGACATGGAGTCATACAGACATGGTGCCACAAATAGCCAAAGTGTGGAGCTCAGCAGGGTCTAGGACTTCCAGGGCGGGATCCAGAAAAGAGACGGAAAACCACCAAATGGACCTCCAATCCTTGGTGCATCCAACTGGATCTTGATGGTAGGATCAACAGGACTCTGGAGCCAATCTCAACGAAGCATTATGTGGAAAAAGAAAATGCTTCCACAAGGTGTAGATCAAAAAAGATGGTATTTTATTTTTAAAAACCAGCATACAAGTATAAAAGTGATCACAAAAATAAAAACTGGGCAAGGTGGAGAGCGATAAGCCTAAAAAAACCCCCTAAGTTTCCATTACTTCTTATAGGGAAATTCGCTTTGATATACAAGTGCTTTGGATTACAAGCATGTTTCTGGAACGAATTATGCTCGCAATCCAAGGTTTTACTGTATTAACTTTTTAGCTAGTGCGACACCCTGCCATTGCTTGTAGGTGTCACTGTTGATCTTGCGTCCTGTCTACATCTCTGTAGGAACTTCAGAAGGGATTCTAACAATTAAATCTGTTGCATCCACGCATGACTCACCTATCAGGCTTAGATAGTCATGTCAGTCTGACCCAGGTACTTCTCAACAGGTTTATCTCTGTAATGGGAATGTTATTTTAAGGAACAAGGTTTAATCTGACCGTGCATGGCAGGAAGCTATATAAAGGCAAATGTATTTATATCTGTTACTATATTTAATGGAACTGTATTTCTCTATACAAACACCATGGATTCTGCCCTATTCCCAGAAGACCAATTACTCATATTCCTTTTTAACAGTATTCACAGCTCGGCCGCTTCTAAAAGAAATATCTTACTGCAAACAATAACACTGTACAGGTGACTTGGCAGTGTTCTGACTTTTTCGTTAAGGTAATGAAGCAGATGAGTTGACTTTAATGGGAAGAAGAGTGGCTTTTAGCGACATAGCTAGAGGCTGCAACACACTAAAAGATGTTAGCTGTGCAAAAAGCCGAAACAAAGCTGTGAGAAAGTAAAACACGAGCCAAGGATACGCAAAGCATACCTATGCAACTGCAAAATTTTATATACTTATTTCCCAGTCGTTGCCCACTAAAGGGCATAAGTCCAGCTACTGCTACTTTACTACAGTGACTAAAACACACACTCATCAGCCACTTTATTAGGTACACCTGTTCAATTGCTTGGTAACATAATTTGCTGATCAGCCAATCACATGGCAGCAACTCAATGCATTTAGGCATCCAGACATGGTGAAGATGACTTGCTGAAGTTCAAACCGAGCATCAGAATGGGGATTAGAAAAGGGATTTAACTGACTTTGAACGTGGTATGGTTGTTGGTGCCAGAGGGGCTGGTCTGAGTAGTTCAAAAATTGCTGATCTACTGGGATTTTCACGCACCACCATCTCTAGGGTTTACAGAGAATGGTCTGAAAAAGAGAAAATATCCAGTGAGCGGCAGTTGTCTGGAGGAAAATGCCTTTTTGATGTCAGAGGTCAGAGGAGAATGGGCAGACTGGTTCCAGATGATAGAAAGGCAACAGTAACTCAAATAACCACTCGTTACAGGTATGCAGAATACCATCTCTGAAAGCACAAAACATGAAACCTTGAAGCAGATGGGCTACAGCAGCAGAAGACCACACTGGGTGCCACTCCTGTCAGCTAAGAACAGGAAGTTGAGGCTACAATTCGCACAGGATCACCAAAATTGGACAATAGAAGATTGGAAATACGTTGCCTGGTCTGATAAGTCTCAATTTCAGCTGCGACATTCAGATGGTCGGGTCAGAATTTGTCGTAAACAACATGAAAGCATGGATCCATCCTGCCTTGTATCAACAGTTCAGGCTGGTGGTGGTGTAATGGTGTGGGGGGTATTTTCTTGGCACACTTTGACCCCCTTAGTACCAGTCGGGCATCATTTAAACGCCACGGCCTACCTGAGTATTGTTGCTGACCATGTCCATCCCTTTATGACTAAAGTGTCCCCATCTTCTGATGGCTCCTTCTAATGTCACAAACCTCCAGTCATCTCACCACAAGTTTCTTGAACATGACAATGAGGTCCCTGTGCTCCAATGGCCTCCACAGTCACCAGATCTCATCCAATAGAGCACCTTTGGTTTCTTGCCACAACCCGGCTACATGAAAGGGGCCTTACAGTGTCCCTAATCACCGCACCAGTTACAGTGCCCCTAATCACCGCACCAGTTACAGTGCCCCTGATTACCATTGCATCAGCCTACCATTAGTTTTTAAAGAGTTGCCGCTGCTGATCACATAACCCAGTCATTCCTGCAGCAAGAATCCACAGACTCTTTCCGCAAGAATCCAGGGGCCACACCAACCCCATTGCTTGAAAGGGCCTTACAGTGTCTCTAATCACCACCGCACCAGTTACAGTGTCCCTGATCACTGCCACACCAGTTACGGTGTCCTTGATCACCACCGCACCAGTTACAGTGTCCCTGATTACCACCGCCCCAGTTACAGTGTCCTTGATCACCACCGCACCAGTTACAGTGTCCTTAATCACCACCGCACCAGTTACAGTGTCCCTGATTACCACCGCACCAGTTACAGTGTCCTTGATCACCACCGCACCAGTTACAGTGTCCCTGATTACCACCGCACCAGTTACAGTGTCCCTGATTACCACCGCACCAGTTACAGTGTCCCTGATTACCACCGCACCAGTTACAGTGTCCTTGATCACCACCGCACCTTGATCACCACCGCACCAGTTACAGTGTCCTTGATCACCACCACACCAGTTACAGTGTCCCTGATTACCACCGCACCAGTTACAGTGTCCTTGATCACCACCACACCAGTTACAGTGTCCCTGATTACCACCGCACCAGTTACAGTGTCCTTGATCACCACCACACCAGTTACAGTGTCCCTGATTACCACCGCACCAGTTACAGTGTCCCTGATTACCACCGCACCAGTTACAGTGTCCTTGATCACCACCACACCAGTTACAGTGTCCCTGATTACCACCGCACCAGTTACAGTGTCCTTGATCACCACCACACCAGTTACAGTGTCCCTGATTACCACCGCACCAGTTACAGTGTCCTTGATCACCACCGCACCTTGATCACCACCGCACCAGTTACAGTGTCCTTGATCACCACCACACCAGTTACAGTGTCCCTGATTACCACCGCACCAGTTACAGTGTCCTTGATCACCACCACACCAGTTACAGTGTCCCTGATTACCACCGCACCAGTTACAGTGTCCTTGATCACCACCACACCAGTTACAGTGTCCCTGATTACCACCGCACCAGTTACAGTGTCCTTGATCACCACCACACCAGTTACAGTGTCCCCGATTACCACCGTACCAGTTACAGTGTCTTTGATCACCACCACACCAGTTACAGTGTGCCTGATCCATAGATTTTTGCCACAGGAATCCGGCAGCCACACCAACCCGACCATATGTAGGGGCCTAACTGGTGTGGCTGTGATTAGGGACACTGAGTCGTGACAGTATTATTTTTTTAACATATTATCACCAGAGTATTGCAATGTCACCAAAATGGCACTGTACTACTCTGGAAAGGTGATCGGGATTTTTTTTTTTTACACTGTGATTGCTTATTTCAGTAAAGATCCCGGTTAGAGATGTGAAGGCCCGGGAAAAAAATGGAAAAATTCGGGGAAAAAAAAGGGGGTTTTTTTCGTTTTTTTCCTGAATGCTTTTTTGTTTTTTTTCCAAAAAATTGGAAAAATTGAAAAAAGAAAAAAACTAATTGTGGAATATTTTATGTTAACATGATGAATAAAATATTTTAAGACAGGGTGTTCAAATATTTTCCAAATCATTTAAAAAAAAAATGTTGATATCAGATTATTCTAATATCTGTGCACTGAGTGAGGACAAGCAAGTCCTAGGTAACAAACTCAACCCTCCAATGCAAGAACAGTATGCATTTCTTCCTTTAGGAGGTGCTGTGCTGCTATTGTAACAAGAACCGGTCCAGTCAAACCTTAAGTTTTTAGAAGTTCCCAATTGTGATGACGGACAAAAAAGAGTAGCTGCAGAAGCAGAGACAGATACTGACAATTTCAGCTCAGAAAATGATTCTGATTAAATGTCCATTAAAACTTAGTCCCACTCTCTTCTTAACACTTCCCCCATCTTCAATTCTTTTTATGAGAATGGGTTTTTTATTTTTATTTAATACCGTGGAGAGGAAATATGAAAAATTGTTGCTTTTGGTTTTGACAATTGTTTTGTGGAGGCTTTTTGGCTGTTCCACATAAACTAGTAAGCAGTTAAGGAGATTGTTGCTCCCTTTGTTACAAATAAATGTTATAAAAAAGTAAATTCTGTTTGTGATAATTGTTTGGCTACACTATATTTTTAATATGCTAGTTGTGATAATTTTATGCCAAGTCAAATTGTCCATAGTCATATTTTATGTTCCTGAAGTAACAGAATGACTTTCAATCTTAAAAAGACAAAAAAGTACTAATGTAGCATTTTTTTCAATTTTTACGAAAATTTCCGTTTTTTCCCCCCAAAAAATGGAAAAGAAACAGGTTTTTTTCGGAGCTTCAAAATTTCCGGAAATTTTACATCTCTAACCATGGTAACAGCAATTATTTTAACTGCCCTGAATGGCTTTTATTCATGACTCTTGTTTTATTCCTGTTTACTATTGTGATGCTGTGATTGGTCACAGCTATCACATGGTACAGAACCTTCTGTGATTGGAACTGTACACCATGTGATCACTGTGATCAATCACGATAGTAAAAAATGGATCATGAATGGCTGGCATTTGTGAAAATTATTTACACTGTGAGCATGCGATTGGTCACCGAGATCACATGGTACCTGGGACAATCACAGCATCCCAGGCACTGTTCTTTTAGTTCCGCTGTGTTCCGTGGAACAGCGGTTGAAGATTTCACACGCCCATGGGGCGTGTGCCTGGGAGGTGGTCATATGATGTCCACCTGGAATAGGAAAGCTCCTGCCTTGCCATCATTTTACTATATGCTGGGCAGGAACTGGTTAATCAAGATGGCGGTGGCTAGAAATGCGAGGGAAGGTGTTTTTCAAAGTGATTTCTCAACAAAATAAAGCACAGAGACATGGATGGATGGGGGATTTTGCTTTACATATTAAAAATGAGTTAAATAGCATTTTTGGTTTGTGGTGCTGAGATACAGTTTATTTCTGCTTTAAAGGGTATCTAGCATGAGATATATCTTTTATTTTTAGTGTATGCCTGCTAAGCAATGTGCATGGGTAACTTTCCATTTCTCACAAACATTTTGGTGAGAAATTGGACCATGCTTTATAGGGATTATAGAATTTTTTTTTGCTTTCCTCTTGGCCAACTGTAGGTATTGCATTCTTTATATGGAGATTTTCTATTTATTTAATATTTTCTATTGGTTGAATAGGATGTATTTGTGTCTTTTTTCAACCTAACTATGAAACTTTGTAACATAATATCTCTGCGTATCACCTGAGGTTAGTCACTCCAGTGGGTATATGTAAGGTGTTGTAATCAGGTGCAATTAGCTATTCTGCAACTAGGTGGCTCAATCCCAAATTAGTGTGGTAATAGAGAATTATGTAAATTGGTGTTAGGTCCCCTTTTAAACAAAGCCTTCTTGTAGTGATGTAATGTTCTGTACAGGCATTGTGAGAACCAGTCCAATTCCCAGAAGAACTGGCTGTAGTTGTCCTGACTCCAAACGTTATTTAAGTGGATTTATGCAAAATGCCTTTTAGGCCAGGCTAGTGTTCTCTGTCATGAGTACTAATACCCCTGACAGTCCTAGGAGAAGTGTACAGAATCTTTTTTTTTTTTTCTTCTCAATAGATTTTTATTGAAAAGTATTTATGTAATACAGAGTAAAAGAAACATTTGTAACATTGTTTTACAGGAAATTTAGTCATTGTTATGAGATTTGGTACAATATGAGACTATGGTACATCTTACCTAGGGATGAGCTTCGTGTTCGAGTCGAACCCATGTTCGACTCGAACATCGGCTGTTCGCCCGTTCGCCGAATTGCGAACGATATGGGCCGTTCGCGCTAAATTCGTGTGGCGCGTCACGGCCCATAATTCACTGCGGCATCGCAGTGCATTGCTGGCTGATGATTGGCCAAGCATGCACTATGACCCGCATGCTTGGCCAATCACAGCGCCGTCAGTAGAGAGAGCTGTAATTGGCCAAAGCCAGGGTGGCTTTGGCCAATTATGGCTCAGGGGATTTAGTACACACCCCACACTATATAAGGCCGCCTGCACGGCGGCCCTGTGTAGTGTGTGTGTTCCGGTGTGCTGAGAGATAGAGAGAGAGAGAGACAGTGTCATTTGATTTGAGTTAGATAGATTAGGCAGAACAGTCAGTCAGTTAGCTGCACTTACAGTGTATTGTGTATATATATGCATCCCAGGTGTTGCATATATATATATACACTGTATTCAGTTTAGCTAGATCCGTTCTTGTTATCTTCTATCTAGACTATTTACATTTAATGCAGTGCGTCCTGCTCACAGTGTTCAGCTAGATCCGTTCCTGCTATTTACATTTAGTGCAGTGCGTCCTGCTCACAGAGTTCAGCTAGATCCGTTCCTGCTATTTACATTTAGTGCAGTGCGTCCTGCTCACAGTGTTCAGCTAGATCCGTTCCTGTTATTTACATTTAGTGCAGTGCGTCCTGCTCACAGTGTTCAGCTAGATCCGTTCCTGCTATTTACATTTAGTGCAGTGCGTCCTGCTCACAGTGTTCAGCTAGATCCGTTCCTGCTATTTACATTTAGTGCAGTGCGTCCTGCTCACAGTGTTCAGCTAGATCCGATCCTGCTATTTACATTTAGTGCAGTGCGTCCTGCTCACAGTGTTCAGCTAGATCCGTTCCTGCTATTTACATTTAGTGCAGTGCGTCCTGCTCACAGTGTTCAGCTAGATCCGTTCCTGTTATCTTCTAGACTATTTACATTTAGTGCAGTGCGTCCTGCTCACAGTGTTCAGCTAGATCCGTTCCTGTTATTTACATTTAGTGCAGTGCGTCCTGCTCACAGTGTTCAGCTAGATCCGTTCCTGCTATTTACATTTAGTGCAGTGCGTCCTGCTCACAGTGTTCAGCTAGAGCCATTCCTGCTATTTACATTTAGTGCAGTGCGTCCTGCTCACAGTGTTCAGCTAGATCCGTTCCTGTTATCTTCTAGACTATTTACATTTAGTGCAGTGCGTCCTGCTCACAGTGTTCAGCTAGATCCGTTCCTGCTATTTACATTTAGTGCAGTGTGTCCTGCTCACAGTGTTCAGCTAGATCCGTTCCTGTTATCTTCTAGACTATTTACATTTAGTGCAGTGCGTCCTGCTCACAGTGTTCAGCTAGATCCGTTCCTGTTATCTTCTAGACTATTTACATTTAGTGCAGTGCGTCCTGCTCACAGTGTTCAGCTAGATCCGTTCCTGTTATCTTCTAGACTATTTACATTTAGTGCAGTGCGTCCTGCTCACAGTGTTCAGCTAGATCCGTTTCTGTTATCTTCTAGACTATTTACATTTAGTGCAGTGCGTCCTGCTCACAGACAGTGTTCAGCTAGATCCGTTCCTGTTATCTTCCTACTGACAGGCAGGCTTGTCTGGTTACAGTATATAAAGCTACCTGAAGAAAATTACAGGTGTTCTATTTGATCCTATTAGTACCACGGTCAGGCAGCTAGACTATTTACATTTAGTACAGTGCGTCCTGCTCACAGTGTTCAGCTAGATCCGTTCCTGTTATCTTCCTACTGACAGGCAGGCTTGTCTGGTTACAGTATATAAAGCTACCTGAAGAAAATTACAGGTGTTCTATCCCAGCTTAGTGCAGCTACAGGCCATTAGTATGTCTGGAAGGCCAAGAAGGAGAGGCAGACAGTCACAAGCCAATAAGAGAGGGCAAGCAGGCTCTGTGTCTAGTGCTGGTCGTGGAGACGGTGCATCCTCATCAGCACGTGGCCATGGGACACGCTTGGCCTTTTTTTCGGCAGCTGGCCGTGTTGAGCCGCAACATGCGGAAGACTTGGTCGAGTGGATGACCAAGCCGTCCTCATCCTCCTCATCCTCTCTCACCCATGCCCAGGGTGCTTTGTCTGGCAAAGCAGCGGCCTCTTCCCTCAGCTCAATGTCATCAGTGACTCCTTCCCTAGCTCCACCATGTCCTCATGAGGATTCCCTCGAACTGTTTGACCACAGTGTTGGGTACATGCTCCAGGAGTATGCCCAGCGTTTGGAAGGCTCTGATGACGATACTGAGCTCGATGAAGGCAGTAACATGAGCACGGACAGAGGGGGTGCCCAAGAAGGACAGCAATCTGGCAGTCATGCTCCCCCTGCTGCAGCATACTGCCAGGTTTGCTCCAGTGATGAGGAGGGAAGGGATGATGAGGTCACTGACTCAACGTGGGTGCCTGATAGGAGAGAGGAGGAGGAGGAGGAGGAGGAGGAGGAGGCGGCGGCACATCACCAACGAGGCAGGATGCCCTCCAGGGGCCAGCCTAAGGGCAGCACATTGACTGCATCACACCCCAAAGCTCCACATGTGCAGGGCGCTGCAGTCTCTGCGCGTTATTCAAAAAGTTCTTTGGTGTGGGTCTTTTTTGAGACGAGTGCATCAGATCGCACCGCTGCTATTTGCAACATATGTCTCAAGCGTATCTCACGTGGCCAAAACATCTCCCGCTTGGGTACCACATGCTTGACCAGACATATGTTGACCTGCCATGCAGTTCGTTGGCAAGCGTATCTAAAAGACCCACACCAAAGAACAAAGAGGATCTCTCCTTGCTCCTCATCAGCTGAGATTTCCAACCCCACTAGACCTTCAGTCCTCTCTGAGACCTGCAGTGAGAGGAATGAAGGTGTAGAATTAGGTGTGTCACAGCCAAGTACTTGTGGGCAATCTGCTTTTGGTACACCGACGTCAGATTGTACCAGGCAAATTTCCCTGCCCCAGCTGCTGCACCGCCGAAAGAAGTTTGCTCCCAGCCATCCACATGCCCAGCGGTTGAATGCTAGCTTGGCAAAATTGCTAGCACTTCAACTGCTGCCTTTTCAGTTGGTAGACTCTGCCCCCTTCCGTGAGTTTGTGGAATGTGCGGTTCCTCAGTGGCAGGTACCCAAACGCCACTTTTTCTCACAGAAGGCGATTCCGGCTCTCTACCGGCATGTGGAAGGCAATGTCCATGCCTCGCTGGACAGGGCGGTCAGCGGTAAGGTGCATATTACCGCTGACTCATGGTCCAGCAGGCATGGACAGGGACGTTACCTAAGTTTCACGGCGCATTGGGTGACTCTGCTGGCAGCTGGGAAGGATGCAGGACAAGGTGCAGTAGTGTTGGAGGTTGTTCCGCCACCACGCCTCCAAAATGCTGATTGTGACACACCTCTCTCCTCCACCCCCTCCTCTTCTTCTTCCTCCATGGCCTCTTCCTCGGAACCAGCGGTGCTCCGTAGGCGTTCAAGGGGCTACGCAAGTACGCAGGCCAAAAGATGCCATGCGGTGCTTGAGCTGGTGTGCTTGGGGGACAGGAGCCACACTGGGGCAGAGGTTCTGTCAGCTCTGCAGGGGCAGGTTCAGAGGTGGTTGACGCCACGCCAACTTAAGGCAGGAATGGTGGTTTGCGACAATGGCACCAACCTCCTCTCTGCCCTCCGACAGGGACAAATGACCCATGTGCCCTGTTTGGCTCACGTCCTTAACTTGGTGGTGCAGCGGTTCTTGGGCAGGTACCCGGGCTTACAGGATGTCCTGAGGCAGGCCAGGAAAGTCTGTGTGCATTTCCGCCGGTCATATAATGCCAGTGCTCGGCTGACGGACCTCCAAAAGGAGTTTAACCTGCCCAAGAACCGCCTAATCTGTGACATGCCCACCAGGTGGAACTCAACGTTGGCCATGCTGCAGCGGCTGCACACGCAGCAGAGGGCCATCAATGAGTACCTGTGCGACTATGGCACCAGGACAGGGTCAGGGGAGCTTGGTTTTTTTTCCCCACGCCAGTGGGCCATGATCAGGGATGCATGCACTGTCCTGTCACCATTCGAGGAGGCCACGAGGATGGTGAGCAGTGACAGTGCATGCATCAGTGACACTGTCCCCCTTGTCCACCTGTTGGAGCACACGCTGCGTGGAATAATGGACAGGGCACTTGAGGCAGAACAGAGGCAGGAAGAGGAGGACTTCCTTAGCTCTCAAGGCCCCCTTTATCCAGACAGTGTTCCTGCGTGCCCGCCGATCACACAGGAAGAGGACGAGGAGGAAGAGGAGGAGGAGGAGGAGGAAGATTGTGTCAGTATGGAGGTGGAGCCTGGCACTCAGCATCAGCAGCAGTCTTTAAGGGATCAGTCCCAAGAAACACATGGACTTGTACGTGGCTGGGAGGAGGTGGCTGCGGACCATGTCGTCCTTAGTGACCCAGAGGACTCCGGACCGAATGCCTCAGCAAACCTACGCTGCATGGCCTCCCTGATCCTGCAAAGCCTGCGTAAGGATCCTCGTATTCGTGGTATCAAGGAGAAGGACCAATACTGGCTGGCAACCCTCCTTGATCCACGTTACAAGGGTAAGGTTGCGGACCTTATCTTGCCATCGCAGAGGGAGCAGAGGATGAAACATCTTCGGGAGGCCTTGCAGAAAGGTCTGTGCAACGCGTTCCCAGAGACTGGGAGGTTACAAACTCCTGTTTCTGGACAACGTGTTGCTGAGGCTTCGGTCAGTCAAAGAAGGAGCGGTGGAGAAGGTGGCCGTCTGACCGATGCGTTCAGACAATTTTTTGGTCCGCAGCCCCAAGGTATGATCGGTTCCAGCAACCATCGCCAGCGTCTGTTTTACATGGTGCAGGAATACCTAGGGGCAAGATCAGACTTGGACACCTTTCCCACCGAAAATCCTCTGGGTTACTGGGTCTTGAGGATGGATCACTGGCCAGAGCTTGCACAGTATGCAATTGAGCTACTGGCCTGTCCTGCATCCAGCGTTCTTTCGGAACGCACATTCAGTGCTGCTGGAGGCGTGGTAACCGATCACAGGGTGCGTCTGTCCACCGACTCGGTCGATCGGCTGACCTTCATAAAAATGAATGAGTCTTGGATCACCACCAGCTACCAAGCACCTGATGCTGATGTAACCGAATAATTTTTTTTGAAATCTCAGATCCCTTCAAAGACTGCCTATGCTGATGCTGAGTGACTATCCCTGAGTAATTATCCTCTTCCTCCTCAATCATCACGCTGATAGCTTGTAAGAACATTTTTGGTTCTGGGCGCCACCACCAGTGCCTAAGGCCCAATTTTTCTGCCCCTGTCTAACAGGGGCGTGTAATTACAATTTTTGATGCAATACTTTGCAGCAGGGCTCGTTCCTGCATTCCAACTAGAGTGTCTGTGAGGGGTTGCAGTGTTGTGGCACCAGCACCAGTGCCTAAGGCCCAATTTTTCTGCCCCTGTCTAACAGGGGCGTGTAATTACAATTTTTGATGCAATACTTTGCAGCAGGGCTCGTTCCTGCGTTCCAACTAGAGTGTCTGTGAGGGGTTGCAGTGTTGTGGCACCAGCACCAGTGCCTAAGGCCCAATTTTTCTGCCCCTGTCTAACAGGGGCGTGTAATTACAATTTTTGAAGCAATACTTTGCAGCAGGGCTCGTTCCTGCGTTCCAACTAGAGTGTCTGTGAGGGGTTGCAGTGTTGTGGCACCAGCACCAGTGCCTAAGGCCTAATTTTTCAGCTCCTGTTCAACAGGGGCATGTAATTACAATTCTTGATCTAATATTTCACAGCAGGGCCCTGTGAGGGCTTACAGTGTTGTGGCCACAGCAACACCTAAGGCCCAAATTTCTGCTGAGTATATAGGGCAGGACCCTACTTTCAAACATCTAACTTACAAACGACTCCTACTTGCAAACGGAAGGAGACAACAGGAA
Source organism: Aquarana catesbeiana (assembly GCF_042186555.1). Classification (NCBI taxonomy): domain Eukaryota; kingdom Metazoa; phylum Chordata; class Amphibia; order Anura; family Ranidae; genus Aquarana; species Aquarana catesbeiana. Next base: position 662,209,304 of record NC_133327.1, on the reverse strand, counting down.
GTGAGATGAAATCTACCCCTAGGAAGGGAAATTCTCTCCTGTAAGAGTTAATATGGGAAAACAATTTCTCCTTTCCACTGATGCTTTCCAATCCTTGTTCCACAAAAAAACCCAAATTTTCAAAAAACATTTTTCATTGGGACAAAAAAGTGAGGTGAAATCTTCTGAAGAGGAGGAAAGACAGCAAAACAAATGTCACAGGGGTGATAACCCTTCCCTATGTTTTCCAAAAAGCTTAGAAAAGATTTTTTGGCTGGAGCTAAACACGTTAAAAATGTTCAAAATTACAAACAGATTCTACTTAACAACAAACCTACAGTCCCTGTCTTGTTTGCACCGCCTGTATACTGCTGTTCAGAGTATATAGGGCCTGGTGGCCCCACACCTTTCCTTATTTTAATTTGGGTGCGGGGTTCCCCTTAATATCCATACAAGACCCAAAGGGCCTGGTAATGGACTGGGGGGTACCCATGCCGTTTGTCTCACTGATTTTCATCCATATTGCCATGACCCGACATGACATTAAACCCGCAAGCAGTTTTAAATGAGATTTTTTCCTTTAAAAATGACATTTGGTGCAGGGACTGTTCTAAACATGGGAAACACGCGTCACTTTACAGGCATACTATAGACACCCCCCAGGTACGATATTTAAAGGAATATTTCACTTTTTTTTTTTTACTTTAAGCATCATTAAAATCACTGCTCCCGAAAAAACGGCCGTTTTTAAAAGTTTTTTTTGCATTGATACATGTCCCCTGGGGTAGGACCCGGGTCCCCAAACCCTTTTTAGGACAATACCATGCAAATTAGCCTTTAAAATGAGCACTTTTGATTTCGAACGTTCGAGTCCCATAGACGTCAATGGGGTTCTAACATTCGTGCGAACTTTCGGTCCGTTCGCGGGTTCTGGTGCGAACCGAACCGGGGGGTGTTCGGCTCATCCCTAATCTTACCCAGTAGAAAATAAGTAAAGAAATAGCGTGCAGTATACACAAGGAAATATATGGTAATTTGATTGGTTTTACGATTCTACAATTATAAGGAATAGTGCCAGTTAACCGACTGTGGTTTTAGTCTGGAGGAGGGTTGTAGGACGATAGCTCTACCCGGACACCCCGCAAGGGTGCTAGACTGTGACCGTGAAGAACTGTCTTCCCCTCCTGTATAGATTAACTTCTGACTTTATATGTCTAAGTTTGTAAAAAACGAGAGAAACACATCATAGATTAAATTTAAAGTGAGTTCTGCCGAGTCGAATGGGTGGGTTATACACTTAAGAGTTATAGTTGTCAGATAAAGTATTTTCGTTTTAATTTTAAGGTTAAAAATTTCGACAAATGCCGGAGAACTAGTCCAATCAGTCCACAGTTGCCACATGTGGATAATTTTCATTTTGTCATGGCGTAACGCTAGGGTTGTTTCGTGTGTGAAGTGAACATGTGTAGTGTGGACTACATCTTTTAATGTGGGGGGTCTGGGTCTTTCCATTTCCTAGATATACTAAGTCTAGCCGCCAGAAGAACGTGAGTAATGATATTCCTAATCGTGTAGGGGTATTGTTCTATGTCTAATGAAAGTAAAGCCAGAGATGGCCTATTTCTGATGGTCAGGTGTGTATTTTCTGAAAGTAGTTGAAAAATTGAGCTTCCTTTTATCCGGCATGGATCTACCCAAATTCTTTTAAAGCTTGGACAACATCAGGCATTCAGACACTAAATGACTTCATAGCATCTAAATCATTCCTTTCATTCCCATCGCTTAGAGAAAAATATGATCTACCAAACTCTAAGATATTTAGATATCTCCAAATCAAAAATTTCTATACACCATTCCTAAAGGGGGATACACCATTATCCCAATTATCCATTTTTGAATCAATCTGTACAAAAGATCCATTTGCTAAAGGTACAATTTCATCACTTTATAATCAATTATATGGAGTAGCAAATCTTAATAGACCCTCTTACGTTCAGAGGTGGGAGGAGGACCTGGGACGAACTTTAGAAGACACGGACTGGTCTAACATATGGCTCACATCTAAGTCATCTTCACCCAACATCTTAGCACTGGAGACAAATTATAAAGTCCTAGCTCGCTGGTACCTTGTACCCGCTAGAGTGGTAAAATATTCACCTAATACCTCAGCTCTTTGTTTTCGAGGATGCCCAGAAATAGGCACATCATTACATATATGGTGGACATGCCCAGTAATCCAAACCTTCTGGAAGGAAGTCTTCGTGATTGCATCTAAAATATTTAAAAAATAATACAACCAGATCCATATTTAACTTTACTTAATCTAAAACCGGAATGGTTAACACTCTCTCAATTCAAACTTATGATCCAACTAATAACGGCTGCAAAACAAACAGTGGCCAAGGCATGGAAATCTCCTACATTGGTACTAGCAGAAACAATTCACAGAATGAATAATACAATGCCCCATGCTAAGATGGTAGCCATCGATCAAAATCAAATTCCAAAATTTGAAAAACTTTGGCATCCTTGGATAAAACAACAGTTCCTGTCAAACTTCAATGACTCTGTCCTGTTGCCATGGTAACAGATTAAATGACTTACAGAGACACCCATTCTAAGGCTTCAAAGAGAACTAAAAAGAATAATAAACTGACGAGCGGGACAACCTTGTGGACCATACCTCTACCTTTCTACCCTTTTTCTTCTTTCTCTTTCCTTTTCTCCACCTTACGATTAAAGCTCATTATCAGAATTTATTTGACCTATATACACTTTACTTGTAAACAATATGTATAGTAGGTATAAATCATTTAAATACCTACAAAAGTAACTAAGGAAATTATATATATCTTTAATTTAGGTTTACGTGAACCCAATGTTTAATATTTGAAATTTCATGATATTTACCTATATAAACCCTACTGTAAAACAATGAGCTTACTTTATAGATCCTTGTAAACTAACTTTATGTATCTTTATAACATTGTATACTCAATAAACTTCTTTTGACAAGGAAAAATTGAGCTCCAATATTGTGTGAGTTTGGGGCAGTTCCAAAATATGTGTAGCAAATCTCCTTTAATTCCGCAATTTCTCCAGCAGGTGTCGTCAAGGTCTTTACTAAATTTAGAAATTCTATCAGGGGTCATATACCAACAATATGTTAGTTTATATGCTAGTTCCCAAAGGGTGGAACAACAGGTAGCCTTATAAATGGATTTGCAAGTTTTTTCCCATTTGTCTATTGTGAATGATTGTAAGCGTACAGAATCTTGAGGTGCAGCTGCAGAAGTCCTGTTTCTGGAATGACTTCAAAGGAATTACGAGCTGCATGCATAAACCCTAATGGACAAGTCAGAGCCTGGGGCCAATAATGATATCTGAGAGAGTGCCCAGCTGAGTAGAGCTATGGAGTGGGACATAGAAAGAAAGACTGCTATACTACAGAAGGCTCCTTTAATATCTCAACTGATAGGGCAGGATGCTTTACCTTGTGAATCTCGGTTTGAATAGGGCAGAATGCCACAAATCTAGTCTACAGGGAGATTGGTCCCAACACTGCGCTCCCAACGAAAGGAGAGAGGTGGAGGGTAAGGGGAAGTTGGCTTAATAGTTATAGGCTGGCATTCTGCACCTGAGTAATTTCTACAAAGGGCTTGATCTTATGTATGGCAACGTGTGCCAAAGAGTTCTGTCAGTATGTCAATGTGATGCTCCTGCCATCTACAAAGAACAAAAGTAAAGTCCAGAAACTATAACTTTTGTGTGGACATTCTCTTCCTATATAAAGTCTAATGGCATGGGTTGGCCTCTACCAAGGAGTTAGATGGCACAAGACGGTGAAGGCTACTTACAATGGGTTGTTGCCCTCTCCAAAAAGAAACAGGGGGGGGGCTTGGGTCATTTGGCCCCAACACTTGGCCAATCAGAATCCCCTAACAGGCTTACAACCACTTTAAATCCTCAGATATTACACAACATAGAGATTAATCATTCTGTAGTTCAAGATAAGAACTAGGGGGGCTAATTAGACTCATATGCATAGAACACAGGACAGCCCTAATTTTCTGGCATGATAAACGGCTTACTATTTCATGATAAAATTATTCCACTAAAGTGGAGGTTTTTCTTAATGGAGAGACAATAAATTACATAGTTTACTCACTTTGTCTCACTGCATTCAGACTTACTACAGAAGCCAGTTTACTGTATATTGTACAAAATGTGTCCCCTTTAAAGGCAATTGTGTAAAAAAAAAATAGGCAAATAGAGCCAAGTATTTGTAGTATTTTATGCCTGAGGTCCAGGAAATTATATTTAGCAGTAAATTTATTATTTTCTGTGTTAAAAAGTCATATCGTAAATGTTAACAACATAAAATGAGATAAGGCTAAGTACAGGGATTAATATTTACCACCATCAATCACAAACAATCATTTGGTTTTGTGTAATGACTTCTTGTAAAGTGTTAAATGTTTCATAAGGATTTTTATTGCTTTTTCAAAGCTTGTCTTTTCCCAAGCACCATGGAGGTTGTTAAAATTACGTAAATGTATATATGCATTTCCAGGTGTAATTCTTTCGTTTTTAAAGTATATCTCTGGCCCAAAAAAGTGTCTTTTTGAGTTGGATAGAGTATAAAACCCCTGTTTTTTTTGTTTCTTTTTGTATTTTTTTGTTTTTTTGCTTTCTGAATCCTCTTGGTGTGGTTTTCCCTTTCTCCGTTGTCTCTGCTGGAAGAAACCTCCAATGGAAAACACAGACAACAATAAAAAGCTGAGGAAATTAGGAAAAATAGTGCTGGACCCTTAGGGTAATCTTATTGGTATTGCTATCTTAAAGTATTGATGTTTATGTAGCGTTCACCCCCTAAAGGGCCCACTGATTTGGTCCCAAGGTTCTTTCCCCAGTAAGTGCACTAGCATCCAGGCACACAGTATCAGTCACTCTTGTAGCTCAATAATTATTCTAGGGGTTTCCTTTTTTGATGCTTTATTGAAAACTTGAACTTGGATGGGTGCGGGGTAATTGTAGAATACTCCTGTAGGGTAAAGTAACAACTTAAGGACATCTTTTGTCAAACTTCATAGTACAGTCCTTGAAGTAGCAAATCACAGACCGAACTACGCAGGGACACCACGGGAAGTGTCCACCTTTAGCACAGGTTGACACAGATTTAAGGAATATAGCAGCAGCACACAGTCACTGGGATCTCACACACTGGTGTGTA